>NW_026608165.1:300000-515903 GCF_029499605.1 Hyla sarda | reverse complement strand
AGTCGCATCGGCTGAAAGTAGGCCAGAATGTCAGTCCATGTTGGAGCAGGTTTAGATACAGTCTAAAGCATAGATCTCAAAGTCTGTGCACAGAATTTAGCAAGGGCCTCGCACCTTCTGATGCATCAGGTAGGTGCACTATAGCATAGCCTAACCCTCTGTACTTTGGTCTATATTGATGCGGGACATAGACAGCCAGCTGATGACCAATCCATTAGTGCAATGGATGGCTGGAAGCATTTGTCTTTGCCTTTGCAATACCACAGAAGCAATGCATGGTCAATGTACAGCAATGACACACCTGTGTGAACAGCCAGGAGACCCCCCCATGTTATGTTACATAGTTACATAGTTAGTACGGTCGAAAAAAGACATATGTCCATCAAGTTCAACCAGGGAATTAAGGGGTAGGGGTGTGGCGCGATATTGGGGAAGGGATGAGATTTTATATTTCTTCATAAGCATTAATCTTATTTTGTCAATTAGGAACATTCAGCACCCACCCGCTATCAAGGCAGCTGCCTATCATGTCATGCCCTACCTGCACAGGTGTGCTGGCTACTCAAATGATCCAATTAAGGAGGCCATTTAGTCAGCAGCAGCAGAAGTCCTGTGCCTGGACGCTCCAACAGCGGCCAGACACAAGCAGAAGCAGCAGAAGCAGCAGCAGCACCACCTTTTGTTTTTTGGCTGCAGCAGCAGCAGCAGCAGCAAGGCCCACAGGGCTGGCTAGCTGGCTAGCCAGCAAGCAGGTAGCAATGAAAGTAGGAATCTTTCTTTTTAACCCTGTAAGGGGGTGGTGCACTGTACCCGAAGATACTGCCATATCGGGTCAATGCATAGGGCGACGGAAGCAAGCTTCGAAATCGGCCCCCGTTCTCAAAAATCCATTTAATATATGGTCCCCAGATAGGGGACGTATCAGATATTAAACTGATAAGAACAGATTTTTTTTTTTTTTTATCTAAAGCCGAGGAACGTGCTTTCGATTCACCCAAAGTGCAAGAAAAAGTGCAAACGTGTTACACTAAAAAAACGTGCACAAAGGATGCGGTCTATCGCAAGCCCTTCTCCGATAGGAGAGAGGCCCCCCAACAAACCTTACCCTTCGCCTCCGGACCAAAAGGTACCTGCGAGGTTCCAGGTTCGATGTCCCTTTTCGCCGAAGCTACTAGGGGACCACAAATGCTCCCGGCATCCCCCTTGGCGTTAGCCAAGGTATCTGCCCGCAGAGCCGATTACGGTAGGTACCCTGCCAAAGCAGGAGTACCCGGGGTGTTTGCAGGGAGGTGCGGAACCTAATGGCCACACACACCTCCCCTAGACCGCCAGGAGGGACACCCAGAAGGGCTACCGCATCCTGACCAATCCTGTGAACACACAACACGCAAAAAGTGACACAGTGAGACAAAAAAGAAATAAATAAGTGAATGTGTGCAGATATACTGCCCGGACATCCGGCCGGATCTATAAAAATTTCTCTGATCCTAGCCAGAAGGCCGGGAATCAAGAGGTGAGTGCCACAAGGTGAAGAGATTATGGTGCCCGTGCTTCAACTCAGTGAGTCTATTCTCCCAGTGAGTTTCGGCACCTCGGGGTCACCACTCCCCGAGGCACAAAAGTACCTCGGCTCCAGACCCTCTCAGCCTCATGGCGAGACCCTGAGGGAACAGGTCACATCGGGGCAGCCGTCGAGCTGATTCCTCAGAACCAGCCCCGGAAAGCCCTGGTACACCTGCATCCTCCATGCAGCACCCATCCCCACCAGCATGAAAACTGATAAGAACAGATACTACACTTGATCTTAGCCAAAAGGCCGAGAAGCGATAACCGTGAAAGGGGCGGGCCCAACAAGGTCCCCTTCATGGGCACTATCACTGCTTGCTGTCAGGGAGGCTGCCAGACAATTTTCCATGCACACTCTGGGCTGGGGGGCAGTCAACCACCAGTACACACAGCAGAACCTAAACCCATACCATTATTGCTAAGCAGCAAGACAGGGGCCCATTGCACTCCCACGGGGCCTTTTTAAATGCAATCCATAACCCGGATTTGCCAGGAACCCTTCTTACTCCTCCTACTTGCATGTGACACTGGGCTTAGGATCTGCATAGGAAACACACACACAAGCACACACCTACCTTTGTTGCCTGCAGATGCCTCCTTGGCTGTCCCCAAACGGTATCAAACCAACACCCACGGGAAGCTGTAAGCATAGAGGACATGCCTGCACCCCATTGGACTTACCTGTGTGGGTTAAATCCGGGTTATTTGACAACCTATGGCGGTGATGGTTCTGCTCAGGCAGAGCAGTGCTGATGCTCCTCATAAAGCTGTCGCTGCTGTGAAGGTTCTAGGTGACATCACAATCCCTATGGTTACATACACAACAAAGCTGGGTTGTTGTTGTTTACACTCTGCAAGGCCTGTGGAAGTGAGTGACATCATAGCACTGTAGTTCTGAGGGTTCTAGATGGATGCAACAATCTCCTGTTGCTTCTATGAAGGCCATAATAGACGACATCACCAAACAGCTCCATAGTCACATACACAGCAAAGGAGAGATGTTGTTTACACCTAGTGATGTCAGTGGTATTGAGTGACATCACAGCACAGTGCTAAGGCTCCTGGGCCTGGACACAGCAGCGGCTGCAATATCTCAACGGAGAATACGTTTATATATATGTGTGTGTGTGCGCGTATATATATATATATATATATATATATATATATATATATATATATATATTTCTCCGCCGAAATCACTTTTAAACCCATTTCCACCTTTTTTTCCCTTCTCTTCCTCTTACTTTTTTTTCACGTTTTTTTACGTTTTTCTCCTTTTCGCCTCTTTTCTGGGCGTATTATTCTTCTTTTTCTTCTTTTTTTTCGTCTAATGCATACCCCATCAGTGCAGCAATGCTTATTCAATACCGCCAGCAGATGGAGACACTGGGGGATAATTTTCTAAGGATTTATACTGATTTTTCCTGTCTGAATTTGTCGCACAGAAAGTTGCAGGCCAAATATGTGTGACATTTCTGCGACTTTAGCTTCTAGAGCATTTTTACAACATTATACATAGGTGCTGAATACATAAAAAGCGACTGTTCAGCGACAGACAAGTCGCATCGGCTGAAAGTAGGCCAGAATGTCAGTCCATGTTGGAGCAGGTTTAGATACAGTCTAAAGCATAGATCTCAAAGTCTGTGCACAGAATTTAGCAAGGGCCTCGCACCTTCTGATGCATCAGGTAGGTGCACAATAGCATAGCCTAACCCTCTGTACTTTGGTCTATATTGATGCGGGACATAGACAGCCAGCTGATGACCAATCCATTAGTGCAATGGATGGCTGGAAGCATTTGTCTTTGCCTTTGCAATACCACAGAAGCAATGCATGGTCAATGTACAGCAATGACACACCTGTGTGAACAGCCAGGAGACCCCCCCATGTTATGTTACATAGTTACATAGTTAGTACGGTCGAAAAAAGACATATGTCCATCAAGTTCAACCAGGGAATTAAGGGGTAGGGGTGTGGCGCGATATTGGGGAAGGGATGAGATTTTATATTTCTTCATAAGCATTAATCTTATTTTGTCAATTAGGAACATTCAGCACCCACCCGCTATCAAGGCAGCTGCCTATCATGTCATGCCCTACCTGCACAGGTGTGCTGGCTACTCAAATGATCCAATTAAGGAGGCCATTTAGTCAGCAGCAGCAGAAGTCCTGTGCCTGGACGCTCCAACAGCGGCCAGACACAAGCAGAAGCAGCAGAAGCAGCAGCAGCACCACCTTTTGTTTTTTGGCTGCAGCAGCAGCAGCAGCAAGGCCCACAGGGCTGGCTAGCTGGCTAGCCAGCAAGCAGGTAGCAATGAAAGTAGGAATCTTTCTTTTTAACCCTGTAAGGGGGTGGTGCACTGTACCCGAAGATACTGCCATATCGGGTCAATGCATAGGGCGACGGAAGCAAGCTTCGAAATCGGCCCCCGTTCTCAAAAATCCATTTAATATATGGTCCCCAGATAGGGGACGTATCAGATATTAAACTGATAAGAACAGATACTACACTTGATCTTAGCCAAAAGGCCGAGAAGCGATAACCGTGAAAGGGGCGGGCCCAACAAGGTCCCCTTCATGGGCACTATCACTGCTTGCTGTCAGGGAGGCTGCCAGACAATTTTCCATGCACACTCTGGGCTGGGGGGCAGTCAACCACCAGTACACACAGCAGAACCTAAACCCATACCATTATTGCTAAGCAGCAAGACAGGGGCCCATTGCACTCCCACGGGGCCTTTTTAAATGCAATCCATAACCCGGATTTGCCAGGAACCCTTCTTACTCCTCCTACTTGCATGTGACACTGGGCTTAGGATCTGCATAGGAAACACACACACAAGCACACACCTACCTTTGTTGCCTGCAGATGCCTCCTTGGCTGTCCCCAAACGGTATCAAACCAACACCCACGGGAAGCTGTAAGCATAGAGGACATGCCTGCACCCCATTGGACTTACCTGTGTGGGTTAAATCCGGGTTATTTGACAACCTATGGCGGTGATGGTTCTGCTCAGGCAGAGCAGTGCTGATGCTCCTCATAAAGCTGTCGCTGCTGTGAAGGTTCTAGGTGACATCACAATCCCTATGGTTACATACACAACAAAGCTGGGTTGTTGTTGTTTACACTCTGCAAGGCCTGTGGAAGTGAGTGACATCATAGCACTGTAGTTCTGAGGGTTCTAGATGGATGCAACAATCTCCTGTTGCTTCTATGAAGGCCATAATAGACGACATCACCAAACAGCTCCATAGTCACATACACAGCAAAGGAGAGATGTTGTTTACACCTAGTGATGTCAGTGGTATTGAGTGACATCACAGCACAGTGCTAAGGCTCCTGGGCCTGGACACAGCAGCGGCTGCAATATCTCAACGGAGAATACGTTTATATATATGTGTGTGTGTGCGCGTATATATATATATATATATATATATATATATATATATATATATATATATATATTTCTCCGCCGAAATCACTTTTAAACCCATTTCCACCTTTTTTTCCCTTCTCTTCCTCTTCCTTTTTTTTCACGTTTTTTTACGTTTTTCTCCTTTTCGCCTCTTTTCTGGGCGTATTATTCTTCTTTTTCTTCTTTTTTTTCGTCTAATGCATACCCCATCAGTGCAGCAATGCTTATTCAATACCGCCAGCAGATGG
The DNA here is from genome assembly GCF_029499605.1 of Hyla sarda. Taxonomy (NCBI): domain Eukaryota; kingdom Metazoa; phylum Chordata; class Amphibia; order Anura; family Hylidae; genus Hyla; species Hyla sarda. Next base: position 510,674 of record NW_026608165.1, on the reverse strand, counting down.
AGACACTGGGGGATAATTTTCTAAGGATTTATACTGATTTTTCCTGTCTGAATTTGTCGCACAGAAAGTTGCAGGCCAAATATGTGTGACATTTCTGCGACTTTAGCTTCTAGAGCATTTTTACAACATTATACATAGGTGCTGAATACATAAAAAGCGACTGTTCAGCGACAGACAAGTCGCATCGGCTGAAAGTAGGCCAGAATGTCAGTCCATGTTGGAGCAGGTTTAGATACAGTCTAAAGCATAGATCTCAAAGTCTGTGCACAGAATTTAGCAAGGGCCTCGCACCTTCTGATGCATCAGGTAGGTGCACTATAGCATAGCCTAACCCTCTGTACTTTGGTCTATATTGATGCGGGACATAGACAGCCAGCTGATGACCAATCCATTAGTGCAATGGATGGCTGGAAGCATTTGTCTTTGCCTTTGCAATACCACAGAAGCAATGCATGGTCAATGTACAGCAATGACACACCTGTGTGAACAGCCAGGAGACCCCCCCATGTTATGTTACATAGTTACATAGTTAGTACGGTCGAAAAAAGACATATGTCCATCAAGTTCAACCAGGGAATTAAGGGGTAGGGGTGTGGCGCGATATTGGGGAAGGGATGAGATTTTATATTTCTTCATAAGCATTAATCTTATTTTGTCAATTAGGAACATTCAGCACCCACCCGCTATCAAGGCAGCTGCCTATCATGTCATGCCCTACCTGCACAGGTGTGCTGGCTACTCAAATGATCCAATTAAGGAGGCCATTTAGTCAGCAGCAGCAGAAGTCCTGTGCCTGGACGCTCCAACAGCGGCCAGACACAAGCAGAAGCAGCAGAAGCAGCAGCAGCACCACCTTTTGTTTTTTGGCTGCAGCAGCAGCAGCAGCAGCAAGGCCCACAGGGCTGGCTAGCTGGCTAGCCAGCAAGCAGGTAGCAATGAAAGTAGGAATCTTTCTTTTTAACCCTGTAAGGGGGTGGTGCACTGTACCCGAAGATACTGCCATATCGGGTCAATGCATAGGGCGACGGAAGCAAGCTTCGAAATCGGCCCCCGTTCTCAAAAATCCATTTAATATATGGTCCCCAGATAGGGGACGTATCAGATATTAAACTGATAAGAACAGATACTACACTTGATCTTAGCCAAAAGGCCGAGAAGCGATAACCGTGAAAGGGGCGGGCCCAACAAGGTCCCCTTCATGGGCACTATCACTGCTTGCTGTCAGGGAGGCTGCCAGACAATTTTCCATGCACACTCTGGGCTGGGGGGCAGTCAACCACCAGTACACACAGCAGAACCTAAACCCATACCATTATTGCTAAGCAGCAAGACAGGGGCCCATTGCACTCCCACGGGGCCTTTTTAAATGCAATCCATAACCCGGATTTGCCAGGAACCCTTCTTACTCCTCCTACTTGCATGTGACACTGGGCTTAGGATCTGCATAGGAAACACACACACAAGCACACACCTACCTTTGTTGCCTGCAGATGCCTCCTTGGCTGTCCCCAAACGGTATCAAACCAACACCCACGGGAAGCTGTAAGCATAGAGGACATGCCTGCACCCCATTGGACTTACCTGTGTGGGTTAAATCCGGGTTATTTGACAACCTATGGCGGTGATGGTTCTGCTCAGGCAGAGCAGTGCTGATGCTCCTCATAAAGCTGTCGCTGCTGTGAAGGTTCTAGGTGACATCACAATCCCTATGGTTACATACACAACAAAGCTGGGTTGTTGTTGTTTACACTCTGCAAGGCCTGTGGAAGTGAGTGACATCATAGCACTGTAGTTCTGAGGGTTCTAGATGGATGCAACAATCTCCTGTTGCTTCTATGAAGGCCATAATAGACGACATCACCAAACAGCTCCATAGTCACATACACAGCAAAGGAGAGATGTTGTTTACACCTAGTGATGTCAGTGGTATTGAGTGACATCACAGCACAGTGCTAAGGCTCCTGGGCCTGGACACAGCAGCGGCTGCAATATCTCAACGGAGAATACGTTTATATATATGTGTGTGTGTGCGCGTATATATATATATATATATATATATATATATATATATATATTTCTCCGCCGAAATCACTTTTAAACCCATTTCCACCTTTTTTTCCCTTCTCTTCCTCTTACTTTTTTTTCACGTTTTTTTACGTTTTTCTCCTTTTCGCCTCTTTTCTGGGCGTATTATTCTTCTTTTTCTTCTTTTTTTTCGTCTAATGCATACCCCATCAGTGCAGCAATGCTTATTCAATACCGCCAGCAGATGGAGACACTGGGGGATAATTTTCTAAGGATTTATACTGATTTTTCCTGTCTGAATTTGTCGCACAGAAAGTTGCAGGCCAAATATGTGTGACATTTCTGCGACTTTAGCTTCTAGAGCATTTTTACAACATTATACATAGGTGCTGAATACATAAAAAGCGACTGTTCAGCGACAGACAAGTCGCATCGGCTGAAAGTAGGCCAGAATGTCAGTCCATGTTGGAGCAGGTTTAGATACAGTCTAAAGCATAGATCTCAAAGTCTGTGCACAGAATTTAGCAAGGGCCTCGCACCTTCTGATGCATCAGGTAGGTGCACTATAGCATAGCCTAACCCTCTGTACTTTGGTCTATATTGATGCGGGACATAGACAGCCAGCTGATGACCAATCCATTAGTGCAATGGATGGCTGGAAGCATTTGTCTTTGCCTTTGCAATACCACAGAAGCAATGCATGGTCAATGTACAGCAATGACACACCTGTGTGAACAGCCAGGAGACCCCCCCATGTTATGTTACATAGTTACATAGTTAGTACGGTCGAAAAAAGACATATGTCCATCAAGTTCAACCAGGGAATTAAGGGGTAGGGGTGTGGCGCGATATTGGGGAAGGGATGAGATTTTATATTTCTTCATAAGCATTAATCTTATTTTGTCAATTAGGAACATTCAGCACCCACCCGCTATCAAGGCAGCTGCCTATCATGTCATGCCCTACCTGCACAGGTGTGCTGGCTACTCAAATGATCCAATTAAGGAGGCCATTTAGTCAGCAGCAGCAGAAGTCCTGTGCCTGGACGCTCCAACAGCGGCCAGACACAAGCAGAAGCAGCAGAAGCAGCAGCAGCACCACCTTTTGTTTTTTGGCTGCAGCAGCAGCAGCAGCAGCAGCAAGGCCCACAGGGCTGGCTAGCTGGCTAGCCAGCAAGCAGGTAGCAATGAAAGTAGGAATCTTTCTTTTTAACCCTGTAAGGGGGTGGTGCACTGTACCCGAAGATACTGCCATATCGGGTCAATGCATAGGGCGACGGAAGCAAGCTTCGAAATCGGCCCCCGTTCTCAAAAATCCATTTAATATATGGTCCCCAGATAGGGGACGTATCAGATATTAAACTGATAAGAACAGATACTACACTTGATCTTAGCCAAAAGGCCGAGAAGCGATAACCGTGAAAGGGGCGGGCCCAACAAGGTCCCCTTCATGGGCACTATCACTGCTTGCTGTCAGGGAGGCTGCCAGACAATTTTCCATGCACACTCTGGGCTGGGGGGCAGTCAACCACCAGTACACACAGCAGAACCTAAACCCATACCATTATTGCTAAGCAGCAAGACAGGGGCCCATTGCACTCCCACGGGGCCTTTTTAAATGCAATCCATAACCCGGATTTGCCAGGAACCCTTCTTACTCCTCCTACTTGCATGTGACACTGGGCTTAGGATCTGCATAGGAAACACACACACAAGCACACACCTACCTTTGTTGCCTGCAGATGCCTCCTTGGCTGTCCCCAAACGGTATCAAACCAACACCCACGGGAAGCTGTAAGCATAGAGGACATGCCTGCACCCCATTGGACTTACCTGTGTGGGTTAAATCCGGGTTATTTGACAACCTATGGCGGTGATGGTTCTGCTCAGGCAGAGCAGTGCTGATGCTCCTCATAAAGCTGTCGCTGCTGTGAAGGTTCTAGGTGACATCACAATCCCTATGGTTACATACACAACAAAGCTGGGTTGTTGTTGTTTACACTCTGCAAGGCCTGTGGAAGTGAGTGACATCATAGCACTGTAGTTCTGAGGGTTCTAGATGGATGCAACAATCTCCTGTTGCTTCTATGAAGGCCATAATAGACGACATCACCAAACAGCTCCATAGTCACATACACAGCAAAGGAGAGATGTTGTTTACACCTAGTGATGTCAGTGGTATTGAGTGACATCACAGCACAGTGCTAAGGCTCCTGGGCCTGGACACAGCAGCGGCTGCAATATCTCAACGGAGAATACGTTTATATATATGTGTGTGTGTGCGCGTATATATATATATATATATATATATATATATATATATATATATATATATTTCTCCGCCGAAATCACTTTTAAACCCATTTCCACCTTTTTTTCCCTTCTCTTCCTCTTACTTTTTTTTCACGTTTTTTTACGTTTTTCTCCTTTTCGCCTCTTTTCTGGGCGTATTATTCTTCTTTTTCTTCTTTTTTTTCGTCTAATGCATACCCCATGAGTGCAGCAATGCTTATTCAATACCGCCAGCAGATGGAGACACTGGGGGATAATTTTCTAAGGATTTATACTGATTTTTCCTGTCTGAATTTGTCGCACAGAAAGTTGCAGGCCAAATATGTGTGACATTTCTGCGACTTTAGCTTCTAGAGCATTTTTACAACATTATACATAGGTGCTGAATACATAAAAAGCGACTGTTCAGCGACAGACAAGTCGCATCGGCTGAAAGTAGGCCAGAATGTCAGTCCATGTTGGAGCAGGTTTAGATACAGTCTAAAGCATAGATCTCAAAGTCTGTGCACAGAATTTAGCAAGGGCCTCGCACCTTCTGATGCATCAGGTAGGTGCACTATAGCATAGCCTAACCCTCTGTACTTTGGTCTATATTGATGCGGGACATAGACAGCCAGCTGATGACCAATCCATTAGTGCAATGGATGGCTGGAAGCATTTGTCTTTGCCTTTGCAATACCACAGAAGCAATGCATGGTCAATGTACAGCAATGACACACCTGTGTGAACAGCCAGGAGACCCCCCCATGTTATGTTACATAGTTACATAGTTAGTACGGTCGAAAAAAGACATATGTCCATCAAGTTCAACCAGGGAATTAAGGGGTAGGGGTGTGGCGCGATATTGGGGAAGGGATGAGATTTTATATTTCTTCATAAGCATTAATCTTATTTTGTCAATTAGGAACATTCAGCACCCACCCGCTATCAAGGCAGCTGCCTATCATGTCATGCCCTACCTGCACAGGTGTGCTGGCTACTCAAATGATCCAATTAAGGAGGCCATTTAGTCAGCAGCAGCAGAAGTCCTGTGCCTGGACGCTCCAACAGCGGCCAGACACAAGCAGAAGCAGCAGAAGCAGCAGCAGCACCACCTTTTGTTTTTTGGCTGCAGCAGCAGCAGCAGCAGCAGCAAGGCCCACAGGGCTGGCTAGCTGGCTAGCCAGCAAGCAGGTAGCAATGAAAGTAGGAATCTTTCTTTTTAACCCTGTAAGGGGGTGGTGCACTGTACCCGAAGATACTGCCATATCGGGTCAATGCATAGGGCGACGGAAGCAAGCTTCGAAATCGGCCCCCGTTCTCAAAAATCCATTTAATATATGGTCCCCAGATAGGGGACGTATCAGATATTAAACTGATAAGAACAGATACTACACTTGATCTTAGCCAAAAGGCCGAGAAGCGATAACCGTGAAAGGGGCGGGCCCAACAAGGTCCCCTTCATGGGCACTATCACTGCTTGCTGTCAGGGAGGCTGCCAGACAATTTTCCATGCACACTCTGGGCTGGGGGGCAGTCAACCACCAGTACACACAGCAGAACCTAAACCCATACCATTATTGCTAAGCAGCAAGACAGGGGCCCATTGCACTCCCACGGGGCCTTTTTAAATGCAATCCATAACCCGGATTTGCCAGGAACCCTTCTTACTCCTCCTACTTGCATGTGACACTGGGCTTAGGATCTGCATAGGAAACACACACACAAGCACACACCTACCTTTGTTGCCTGCAGATGCCTCCTTGGCTGTCCCCAAACGGTATCAAACCAACACCCACGGGAAGCTGTAAGCATAGAGGACATGCCTGCACCCCATTGGACTTACCTGTGTGGGTTAAATCCGGGTTATTTGACAACCTATGGCGGTGATGGTTCTGCTCAGGCAGAGCAGTGCTGATGCTCCTCATAAAGCTGTCGCTGCTGTGAAGGTTCTAGGTGACATCACAATCCCTATGGTTACATACACAACAAAGCTGGGTTGTTGTTGTTTACACTCTGCAAGGCCTGTGGAAGTGAGTGACATCATAGCACTGTAGTTCTGAGGGTTCTAGATGGATGCAACAATCTCCTGTTGCTTCTATGAAGGCCATAATAGACGACATCACCAAACAGCTCCATAGTCACATACACAGCAAAGGAGAGATGTTGTTTACACCTAGTGATGTCAGTGGTATTGAGTGACATCACAGCACAGTGCTAAGGCTCCTGGGCCTGGACACAGCAGCGGCTGCAATATCTCAACGGAGAATACGTTTATATATATGTGTGTGTGTGCGCGTATATATATATATATATATATATATATATATATATATATATATATTTCTCCGCCGAAATCACTTTTAAACCCATTTCCACCTTTTTTTCCCTTCTCTTCCTCTTACTTTTTTTTCACGTTTTTTTACGTTTTTCTCCTTTTCGCCTCTTTTCTGGGCGTATTATTCTTCTTTTTCTTCTTTTTTTTCGTCTAATGCATACCCCATCAGTGCAGCAATGCTTATTCAATACCGCCAGCAGATGGAGACACTGGGGGATAATTTTCTAAGGATTTATACTGATTTTTCCTGTCTGAATTTGTCGCACAGAAAGTTGCAGGCCAAATATGTGTGACATTTCTGCGACTTTTAGCTTCTAGAGCATTTTTACAACATTATACATAGGTGCTGAATACATAAAAAGCGACTGTTCAGCGACAGACAAGTCGCATCGGCTGAAAGTAGGCCAGAATGTCAGTCCATGTTGGAGCAGGTTTAGATACAGTCTAAAGCATAGATCTCAAAGTCTGTGCACAGAATTTAGCAAGGGCCTCGCACCTTCTGATGCATCAGGTAGGTGCACTATAGCATAGCCTAACCCTCTGTACTTTGGTCTATATTGATGCGGGACATAGACAGCCAGCTGATGACCAATCCATTAGTGCAATGGATGGCTGGAAGCATTTGTCTTTGCCTTTGCAATACCACAGAAGCAATGCATGGTCAATGTACAGCAATGACACACCTGTGTGAACAGCCAGGAGACCCCCCCATGTTATGTTACATAGTTACATAGTTAGTACGGTCGAAAAAAGACATATGTCCATCAAGTTCAACCAGGGAATTAAGGGGTAGGGGTGTGGCGCGATATTGGGGAAGGGATGAGATTTTATATTTCTTCATAAGCATTAATCTTATTTTGTCAATTAGGAACATTCAGCACCCACCCGCTATCAAGGCAGCTGCCTATCATGTCATGCCCTACCTGCACAGGTGTGCTGGCTACTCAAATGATCCAATTAAGGAGGCCATTTAGTCAGCAGCAGCAGAAGTCCTGTGCCTGGACGCTCCAACAGCGGCCAGACACAAGCAGAAGCAGCAGAAGCAGCAGCAGCACCACCTTTTGTTTTTTGGCTGCAGCAGCAGCAGCAGCAGCAAGGCCCACAGGGCTGGCTAGCTGGCTAGCCAGCAAGCAGGTAGCAATGAAAGTAGGAATCTTTCTTTTTAACCCTGTAAGGGGGTGGTGCACTGTACCCGAAGATACTGCCATATCGGGTCAATGCATAGGGCGACGGAAGCAAGCTTCGAAATCGGCCCCCGTTCTCAAAAATCCATTTAATATATGGTCCCCAGATAGGGGACGTATCAGATATTAAACTGATAAGAACAGATACTACACTTGATCTTAGCCAAAAGGCCGAGAAGCGATAACCGTGAAAGGGGCGGGCCCAACAAGGTCCCCTTCATGGGCACTATCACTGCTTGCTGTCAGGGAGGCTGCCAGACAATTTTCCATGCACACTCTGGGCTGGGGGGCAGTCAACCACCAGTACACACAGCAGAACCTAAACCCATACCATTATTGCTAAGCAGCAAGACAGGGGCCCATTGCACTCCCACGGGGCCTTTTTAAATGCAATCCATAACCCGGATTTGCCAGGAACCCTTCTTACTCCTCCTACTTGCATGTGACACTGGGCTTAGGATCTGCATAGGAAACACACACACAAGCACACACCTACCTTTGTTGCCTGCAGATGCCTCCTTGGCTGTCCCCAAACGGTATCAAACCAACACCCACGGGAAGCTGTAAGCATAGAGGACATGCCTGCACCCCATTGGACTTACCTGTGTGGGTTAAATCCGGGTTATTTGACAACCTATGGCGGTGATGGTTCTGCTCAGGCAGAGCAGTGCTGATGCTCCTCATAAAGCTGTCGCTGCTGTGAAGGTTCTAGGTGACATCACAATCCCTATGGTTACATACACAACAAAGCTGGGTTGTTGTTGTTTACACTCTGCAAGGCCTGTGGAAGTGAGTGACATCATAGCACTGTAGTTCTGAGGGTTCTAGATGGATGCAACAATCTCCTGTTGCTTCTATGAAGGCCATAATAGACGACATCACCAAACAGCTCCATAGTCACATACACAGCAAAGGAGAGATGTTGTTTACACCTAGTGATGTCAGTGGTATTGAGTGACATCACAGCACAGTGCTAAGGCTCCTGGGCCTGGACACAGCAGCGGCTGCAATATCTCAACGGAGAATACGTTTATATATATGTGTGTGTGTGCGCGTATATATATATATATATATATATATATATATATATATATATATATATTTCTCCGCCGAAATCACTTTTAAACCCATTTCCACCTTTTTTTCCCTTCTCTTCCTCTTACTTTTTTTTCACGTTTTTTTACGTTTTTCTCCTTTTCGCCTCTTTTCTGGGCGTATTATTCTTCTTTTTCTTCTTTTTTTTCGTCTAATGCATACCCCATCAGTGCAGCAATGCTTATTCAATACCGCCAGCAGATGGAGACACTGGGGGATAATTTTCTAAGGATTTATACTGATTTTTCCTGTCTGAATTTGTCGCACAGAAAGTTGCAGGCCAAATATGTGTGACATTTCTGCGACTTTAGCTTCTAGAGCATTTTTACAACATTATACATAGGTGCTGAATACATAAAAAGCGACTGTTCAGCGACAGACAAGTCGCATCGGCTGAAAGTAGGCCAGAATGTCAGTCCATGTTGGAGCAGGTTTAGATACAGTCTAAAGCATAGATCTCAAAGTCTGTGCACAGAATTTAGCAAGGGCCTCGCACCTTCTGATGCATCAGGTAGGTGCACTATAGCATAGCCTAACCCTCTGTACTTTGGTCTATATTGATGCGGGACATAGACAGCCAGCTGATGACCAATCCATTAGTGCAATGGATGGCTGGAAGCATTTGTCTTTGCCTTTGCAATACCACAGAAGCAATGCATGGTCAATGTACAGCAATGACACACCTGTGTGAACAGCCAGGAGACCCCCCCCATGTTATGTTACATAGTTACATAGTTAGTACGGTCGAAAAAAGACATATGTCCATCAAGTTCAACCAGGGAATTAAGGGGTAGGGGTGTGGCGCGATATTGGGGAAGGGATGAGATTTTATATTTCTTCATAAGCATTAATCTTATTTTGTCAATTAGGAACATTCAGCACCCACCCGCTATCAAGGCAGCTGCCTATCATGTCATGCCCTACCTGCACAGGTGTGCTGGCTACTCAAATGATCCAATTAAGGAGGCCATTTAGTCAGCAGCAGCAGAAGTCCTGTGCCTGGACGCTCCAACAGCGGCCAGACACAAGCAGAAGCAGCAGAAGCAGCAGCAGCACCACCTTTTGTTTTTTGGCTGCAGCAGCAGCAGCAGCAAGGCCCACAGGGCTGGCTAGCTGGCTAGCCAGCAAGCAGGTAGCAATGAAAGTAGGAATCTTTCTTTTTAACCCTGTAAGGGGGTGGTGCACTGTACCCGAAGATACTGCCATATCGGGTCAATGCATAGGGCGACGGAAGCAAGCTTCGAAATCGGCCCCCGTTCTCAAAAATCCATTTAATATATGGTCCCCAGATAGGGGACGTATCAGATATTAAACTGATAAGAACAGATACTACACTTGATCTTAGCCAAAAGGCCGAGAAGCGATAACCGTGAAAGGGGCGGGCCCAACAAGGTCCCCTTCATGGGCACTATCACTGCTTGCTGTCAGGGAGGCTGCCAGACAATTTTCCATGCACACTCTGGGCTGGGGGGCAGTCAACCACCAGTACACACAGCAGAACCTAAACCCATACCATTATTGCTAAGCAGCAAGACAGGGGCCCATTGCACTCCCACGGGGCCTTTTTAAATGCAATCCATAACCCGGATTTGCCAGGAACCCTTCTTACTCCTCCTACTTGCATGTGACACTGGGCTTAGGATCTGCATAGGAAACACACACACAAGCACACACCTACCTTTGTTGCCTGCAGATGCCTCCTTGGCTGTCCCCAAACGGTATCAAACCAACACCCACGGGAAGCTGTAAGCATAGAGGACATGCCTGCACCCCATTGGACTTACCTGTGTGGGTTAAATCCGGGTTATTTGACAACCTATGGCGGTGATGGTTCTGCTCAGGCAGAGCAGTGCTGATGCTCCTCATAAAGCTGTCGCTGCTGTGAAGGTTCTAGGTGACATCACAATCCCTATGGTTACATACACAACAAAGCTGGGTTGTTGTTGTTTACACTCTGCAAGGCCTGTGGAAGTGAGTGACATCATAGCACTGTAGTTCTGAGGGTTCTAGATGGATGCAACAATCTCCTGTTGCTTCTATGAAGGCCATAATAGACGACATCACCAAACAGCTCCATAGTCACATACACAGCAAAGGAGAGATGTTGTTTACACCTAGTGATGTCAGTGGTATTGAGTGACATCACAGCACAGTGCTAAGGCTCCTGGGCCTGGACACAGCAGCGGCTGCAATATCTCAACGGAGAATACGTTTATATATATGTGTGTGTGTGCGCGTATATATATATATATATATATATATATATATATATATATATATTTCTCCGCCGAAATCACTTTTAAACCCATTTCCACCTTTTTTTCCCTTCTCTTCCTCTTACTTTTTTTTCACGTTTTTTTACGTTTTTCTCCTTTTCGCCTCTTTTCTGGGCGTATTATTCTTCTTTTTCTTCTTTTTTTTCGTCTAATGCATACCCCATCAGTGCAGCAATGCTTATTCAATACCGCCAGCAGATGGAGACACTGGGGGATAATTTTCTAAGGATTTATACTGATTTTTCCTGTCTGAATTTGTCGCACAGAAAGTTGCAGGCCAAATATGTGTGACATTTCTGCGACTTTAGCTTCTAGAGCATTTTTACAACATTATACATAGGTGCTGAATACATAAAAAAGCGACTGTTCAGCGACAGACAAGTCGCATCGGCTGAAAGTAGGCCAGAATGTCAGTCCATGTTGGAGCAGGTTTAGATACAGTCTAAAGCATAGATCTCAAAGTCTGTGCACAGAATTTAGCAAGGGCCTCGCACCTTCTGATGCATCAGGTAGGTGCACTATAGCATAGCCTAACCCTCTGTACTTTGGTCTATATTGATGCGGGACATAGACAGCCAGCTGATGACCAATCCATTAGTGCAATGGATGGCTGGAAGCATTTGTCTTTGCCTTTGCAATACCACAGAAGCAATGCATGGTCAATGTACAGCAATGACACACCTGTGTGAACAGCCAGGAGACCCCCCCATGTTATGTTACATAGTTACATAGTTAGTACGGTCGAAAAAAGACATATGTCCATCAAGTTCAACCAGGGAATTAAGGGGTAGGGGTGTGGCGCGATATTGGGGAAGGGATGAGATTTTATATTTCTTCATAAGCATTAATCTTATTTTGTCAATTAGGAACATTCAGCACCCACCCGCTATCAAGGCAGCTGCCTATCATGTCATGCCCTACCTGCACAGGTGTGCTGGCTACTCAAATGATCCAATTAAGGAGGCCATTTAGTCAGCAGCAGCAGAAGTCCTGTGCCTGGACGCTCCAACAGCGGCCAGACACAAGCAGAAGCAGCAGAAGCAGCAGCAGCACCACCTTTTGTTTTTTGGCTGCAGCAGCAGCAGCAGCAGCAAGGCCCACAGGGCTGGCTAGCTGGCTAGCCAGCAAGCAGGTAGCAATGAAAGTAGGAATCTTTCTTTTTAACCCTGTAAGGGGGTGGTGCACTGTACCCGAAGATACTGCCATATCGGGTCAATGCATAGGGCGACGGAAGCAAGCTTCGAAATCGGCCCCCGTTCTCAAAAATCCATTTAATATATGGTCCCCAGATAGGGGACGTATCAGATATTAAACTGATAAGAACAGATACTACACTTGATCTTAGCCAAAAGGCCGAGAAGCGATAACCGTGAAAGGGGCGGGCCCAACAAGGTCCCCTTCATGGGCACTATCACTGCTTGCTGTCAGGGAGGCTGCCAGACAATTTTCCATGCACACTCTGGGCTGGGGGGCAGTCAACCACCAGTACACACAGCAGAACCTAAACCCATACCATTATTGCTAAGCAGCAAGACAGGGGCCCATTGCACTCCCACGGGGCCTTTTTAAATGCAATCCATAACCCGGATTTGCCAGGAACCCTTCTTACTCCTCCTACTTGCATGTGACACTGGGCTTAGGATCTGCATAGGAAACACACACACAAGCACACACCTACCTTTGTTGCCTGCAGATGCCTCCTTGGCTGTCCCCAAACGGTATCAAACCAACACCCACGGGAAGCTGTAAGCATAGAGGACATGCCTGCACCCCATTGGACTTACCTGTGTGGGTTAAATCCGGGTTATTTGACAACCTATGGCGGTGATGGTTCTGCTCAGGCAGAGCAGTGCTGATGCTCCTCATAAAGCTGTCGCTGCTGTGAAGGTTCTAGGTGACATCACAATCCCTATGGTTACATACACAACAAAGCTGGGTTGTTGTTGTTTACACTCTGCAAGGCCTGTGGAAGTGAGTGACATCATAGCACTGTAGTTCTGAGGGTTCTAGATGGATGCAACAATCTCCTGTTGCTTCTATGAAGGCCATAATAGACGACATCACCAAACAGCTCCATAGTCACATACACAGCAAAGGAGAGATGTTGTTTACACCTAGTGATGTCAGTGGTATTGAGTGACATCACAGCACAGTGCTAAGGCTCCTGGGCCTGGACACAGCAGCGGCTGCAATATCTCAACGGAGAATACGTTTATATATATGTGTGTGTGTGCGCGTATATATATATATATATATATATATATATATATATATATATATATATATTTCTCCGCCGAAATCACTTTTAAACCCATTTCCACCTTTTTTTCCCTTCTCTTCCTCTTACTTTTTTTTCACGTTTTTTTACGTTTTTCTCCTTTTCGCCTCTTTTCTGGGCGTATTATTCTTCTTTTTCTTCTTTTTTTTCGTCTAATGCATACCCCATCAGTGCAGCAATGCTTATTCAATACCGCCAGCAGATGGAGACACTGGGGGATAATTTTCTAAGGATTTATACTGATTTTTCCTGTCTGAATTTGTCGCACAGAAAGTTGCAGGCCAAATATGTGTGACATTTCTGCGACTTTAGCTTCTAGAGCATTTTTACAACATTATACATAGGTGCTGAATACATAAAAAGCGACTGTTCAGCGACAGACAAGTCGCATCGGCTGAAAGTAGGCCAGAATGTCAGTCCATGTTGGAGCAGGTTTAGATACAGTCTAAAGCATAGATCTCAAAGTCTGTGCACAGAATTTAGCAAGGGCCTCGCACCTTCTGATGCATCAGGTAGGTGCACTATAGCATAGCCTAACCCTCTGTACTTTGGTCTATATTGATGCGGGACATAGACAGCCAGCTGATGACCAATCCATTAGTGCAATGGATGGCTGGAAGCATTTGTCTTTGCCTTTGCAATACCACAGAAGCAATGCATGGTCAATGTACAGCAATGACACACCTGTGTGAACAGCCAGGAGACCCCCCCCATGTTATGTTACATAGTTACATAGTTAGTACGGTCGAAAAAAGACATATGTCCATCAAGTTCAACCAGGGAATTAAGGGGTAGGGGTGTGGCGCGATATTGGGGAAGGGATGAGATTTTATATTTCTTCATAAGCATTAATCTTATTTTGTCAATTAGGAACATTCAGCACCCACCCGCTATCAAGGCAGCTGCCTATCATGTCATGCCCTACCTGCACAGGTGTGCTGGCTACTCAAATGATCCAATTAAGGAGGCCATTTAGTCAGCAGCAGCAGAAGTCCTGTGCCTGGACGCTCCAACAGCGGCCAGACACAAGCAGAAGCAGCAGAAGCAGCAGCAGCACCACCTTTTGTTTTTTGGCTGCAGCAGCAGCAGCAGCAGCAAGGCCCACAGGGCTGGCTAGCTGGCTAGCCAGCAAGCAGGTAGCAATGAAAGTAGGAATCTTTCTTTTTAACCCTGTAAGGGGGTGGTGCACTGTACCCGAAGATACTGCCATATCGGGTCAATGCATAGGGCGACGGAAGCAAGCTTCGAAATCGGCCCCCGTTCTCAAAAATCCATTTAATATATGGTCCCCAGATAGGGGACGTATCAGATATTAAACTGATAAGAACAGATACTACACTTGATCTTAGCCAAAAGGCCGAGAAGCGATAACCGTGAAAGGGGCGGGCCCAACAAGGTCCCCTTCATGGGCACTATCACTGCTTGCTGTCAGGGAGGCTGCCAGACAATTTTCCATGCACACTCTGGGCTGGGGGGCAGTCAACCACCAGTACACACAGCAGAACCTAAACCCATACCATTATTGCTAAGCAGCAAGACAGGGGCCCATTGCACTCCCACGGGGCCTTTTTAAATGCAATCCATAACCCGGATTTGCCAGGAACCCTTCTTACTCCTCCTACTTGCATGTGACACTGGGCTTAGGATCTGCATAGGAAACACACACACAAGCACACACCTACCTTTGTTGCCTGCAGATGCCTCCTTGGCTGTCCCCAAACGGTATCAAACCAACACCCACGGGAAGCTGTAAGCATAGAGGACATGCCTGCACCCCATTGGACTTACCTGTGTGGGTTAAATCCGGGTTATTTGACAACCTATGGCGGTGATGGTTCTGCTCAGGCAGAGCAGTGCTGATGCTCCTCATAAAGCTGTCGCTGCTGTGAAGGTTCTAGGTGACATCACAATCCCTATGGTTACATACACAACAAAGCTGGGTTGTTGTTGTTTACACTCTGCAAGGCCTGTGGAAGTGAGTGACATCATAGCACTGTAGTTCTGAGGGTTCTAGATGGATGCAACAATCTCCTGTTGCTTCTATGAAGGCCATAATAGACGACATCACCAAACAGCTCCATAGTCACATACACAGCAAAGGAGAGATGTTGTTTACACCTAGTGATGTCAGTGGTATTGAGTGACATCACAGCACAGTGCTAAGGCTCCTGGGCCTGGACACAGCAGCGGCTGCAATATCTCAACGGAGAATACGTTTATATATATGTGTGTGTGTGCGCGTATATATATATATATATATATATATATATATATATATATATATTTCTCCGCCGAAATCACTTTTAAACCCATTTCCACCTTTTTTTCCCTTCTCTTCCTCTTACTTTTTTTTCACGTTTTTTTACGTTTTTCTCCTTTTCGCCTCTTTTCTGGGCGTATTATTCTTCTTTTTCTTCTTTTTTTTCGTCTAATGCATACCCCATCAGTGCAGCAATGCTTATTCAATACCGCCAGCAGATGGAGACACTGGGGGATAATTTTCTAAGGATTTATACTGATTTTTCCTGTCTGAATTTGTCGCACAGAAAGTTGCAGGCCAAATATGTGTGACATTTCTGCGACTTTAGCTTCTAGAGCATTTTTACAACATTATACATAGGTGCTGAATACATAAAAAGCGACTGTTCAGCGACAGACAAGTCGCATCGGCTGAAAGTAGGCCAGAATGTCAGTCCATGTTGGAGCAGGTTTAGATACAGTCTAAAGCATAGATCTCAAAGTCTGTGCACAGAATTTAGCAAGGGCCTCGCACCTTCTGATGCATCAGGTAGGTGCACTATAGCATAGCCTAACCCTCTGTACTTTGGTCTATATTGATGCGGGACATAGACAGCCAGCTGATGACCAATCCATTAGTGCAATGGATGGCTGGAAGCATTTGTCTTTGCCTTTGCAATACCACAGAAGCAATGCATGGTCAATGTACAGCAATGACACACCTGTGTGAACAGCCAGGAGACCCCCCCATGTTATGTTACATAGTTACATAGTTAGTACGGTCGAAAAAAGACATATGTCCATCAAGTTCAACCAGGGAATTAAGGGGTAGGGGTGTGGCGCGATATTGGGGAAGGGATGAGATTTTATATTTCTTCATAAGCATTAATCTTATTTTGTCAATTAGGAACATTCAGCACCCACCCGCTATCAAGGCAGCTGCCTATCATGTCATGCCCTACCTGCACAGGTGTGCTGGCTACTCAAATGATCCAATTAAGGAGGCCATTTAGTCAGCAGCAGCAGAAGTCCTGTGCCTGGACGCTCCAACAGCGGCCAGACACAAGCAGAAGCAGCAGAAGCAGCAGCAGCACCACCTTTTGTTTTTTGGCTGCAGCAGCAGCAGCAGCAGCAAGGCCCACAGGGCTGGCTAGCTGGCTAGCCAGCAAGCAGGTAGCAATGAAAGTAGGAATCTTTCTTTTTAACCCTGTAAGGGGGTGGTGCACTGTACCCGAAGATACTGCCATATCGGGTCAATGCATAGGGCGACGGAAGCAAGCTTCGAAATCGGCCCCCGTTCTCAAAAATCCATTTAATATATGGTCCCCAGATAGGGGACGTATCAGATATTAAACTGATAAGAACAGATACTACACTTGATCTTAGCCAAAAGGCCGAGAAGCGATAACCGTGAAAGGGGCGGGCCCAACAAGGTCCCCTTCATGGGCACTATCACTGCTTGCTGTCAGGGAGGCTGCCAGACAATTTTCCATGCACACTCTGGGCTGGGGGGCAGTCAACCACCAGTACACACAGCAGAACCTAAACCCATACCATTATTGCTAAGCAGCAAGACAGGGGCCCATTGCACTCCCACGGGGCCTTTTTAAATGCAATCCATAACCCGGATTTGCCAGGAACCCTTCTTACTCCTCCTACTTGCATGTGACACTGGGCTTAGGATCTGCATAGGAAACACACACACAAGCACACACCTACCTTTGTTGCCTGCAGATGCCTCCTTGGCTGTCCCCAAACGGTATCAAACCAACACCCACGGGAAGCTGTAAGCATAGAGGACATGCCTGCACCCCATTGGACTTACCTGTGTGGGTTAAATCCGGGTTATTTGACAACCTATGGCGGTGATGGTTCTGCTCAGGCAGAGCAGTGCTGATGCTCCTCATAAAGCTGTCGCTGCTGTGAAGGTTCTAGGTGACATCACAATCCCTATGGTTACATACACAACAAAGCTGGGTTGTTGTTGTTTACACTCTGCAAGGCCTGTGGAAGTGAGTGACATCATAGCACTGTAGTTCTGAGGGTTCTAGATGGATGCAACAATCTCCTGTTGCTTCTATGAAGGCCATAATAGACGACATCACCAAACAGCTCCATAGTCACATACACAGCAAAGGAGAGATGTTGTTTACACCTAGTGATGTCAGTGGTATTGAGTGACATCACAGCACAGTGCTAAGGCTCCTGGGCCTGGACACAGCAGCGGCTGCAATATCTCAACGGAGAATACGTTTATATATATGTGTGTGTGTGCGCGTATATATATATATATATATATATATATATATATATATATATTCTCCGCCGAAATCACTTTTAAACCCATTTCCACCTTTTTTTCCCTTCTCTTCCTCTTACTTTTTTTTCACGTTTTTTTACGTTTTTCTCCTTTTCGCCTCTTTTCTGGGCGTATTATTCTTCTTTTTCTTCTTTTTTTTCGTCTAATGCATACCCCATCAGTGCAGCAATGCTTATTCAATACCGCCAGCAGATGGAGACACTGGGGGATAATTTTCTAAGGATTTATACTGATTTTTCCTGTCTGAATTTGTCGCACAGAAAGTTGCAGGCCAAATATGTGTGACATTTCTGCGACTTTAGCTTCTAGAGCATTTTTACAACATTATACATAGGTGCTGAATACATAAAAAGCGACTGTTCAGCGACAGACAAGTCGCATCGGCTGAAAGTAGGCCAGAATGTCAGTCCATGTTGGAGCAGGTTTAGATACAGTCTAAAGCATAGATCTCAAAGTCTGTGCACAGAATTTAGCAAGGGCCTCGCACCTTCTGATGCATCAGGTAGGTGCACTATAGCATAGCCTAACCCTCTGTACTTTGGTCTATATTGATGCGGGACATAGACAGCCAGCTGATGACCAATCCATTAGTGCAATGGATGGCTGGAAGCATTTGTCTTTGCCTTTGCAATACCACAGAAGCAATGCATGGTCAATGTACAGCAATGACACACCTGTGTGAACAGCCAGGAGACCCCCCCATGTTATGTTACATAGTTACATAGTTAGTACGGTCGAAAAAAGACATATGTCCATCAAGTTCAACCAGGGAATTAAGGGGTAGGGGTGTGGCGCGATATTGGGGAAGGGATGAGATTTTATATTTCTTCATAAGCATTAATCTTATTTTGTCAATTAGGAACATTCAGCACCCACCCGCTATCAAGGCAGCTGCCTATCATGTCATGCCCTACCTGCACAGGTGTGCTGGCTACTCAAATGATCCAATTAAGGAGGCCATTTAGTCAGCAGCAGCAGAAGTCCTGTGCCTGGACGCTCCAACAGCGGCCAGACACAAGCAGAAGCAGCAGAAGCAGCAGCAGCACCACCTTTTGTTTTTTGGCTGCAGCAGCAGCAGCAGCAGCAAGGCCCACAGGGCTGGCTAGCTGGCTAGCCAGCAAGCAGGTAGCAATGAAAGTAGGAATCTTTCTTTTTAACCCTGTAAGGGGGTGGTGCACTGTAGCCAAAGATACTGCCATATCGGGTCAATGCATAGGGCGACGGAAGCAAGCTTCGAAATCGGCCCCCGTTCTCAAAAATCCATTTAATATATGGTCCCCAGATAGGGGACGTATCAGATATTAAACTGATAAGAACAGATACTACACTTGATCTTAGCCAAAAGGCCGAGAAGCGATAACCGTGAAAGGGGCGGGCCCAACAAGGTCCCCTTCATGGGCACTATCACTGCTTGCTGTCAGGGAGGCTGCCAGACAATTTTCCATGCACACTCTGGGCTGGGGGGCAGTCAACCACCAGTACACACAGCAGAACCTAAACCCATACCATTATTGCTAAGCAGCAAGACAGGGGCCCATTGCACTCCCACGGGGCCTTTTTAAATGCAATCCATAACCTGGATTTGCCAGGAACCCTTCTTACTCCTCCTACTTGCATGTGACACTGGGCTTAGGATCTGCATAGGAAACACACACACAAGCACACACCTACCTTTGTTGCCTGCAGATGCCTCCTTGGCTGTCCCCAAACGGTATCAAACCAACACCCACGGGAAGCTGTAAGCATAGAGGACATGCCTGCACCCCATTGGACTTACCTGTGTGGGTTAAATCCGGGTTATTTGACAACCTATGGCGGTGATGGTTCTGCTCAGGCAGAGCAGTGCTGATGCTCCTCATAAAGCTGTCGCTGCTGTGAAGGTTCTAGGTGACATCACAATCCCTATGGTTACATACACAACAAAGCTGGGTTGTTGTTGTTTACACTCTGCAAGGCCTGTGGAAGTGAGTGACATCATAGCACTGTAGTTCTGAGGGTTCTAGATGGATGCAACAATCTCCTGTTGCTTCTATGAAGGCCGTAATAGACGACATCACCAAACAGCTCCATAGTCACATACACAGCAAAGGAGAGATGTTGTTTACACCTAGTGATGTCAGTGGTATTGAGTGACATCACAGCACAGTGCTAAGGCTCCTGGGCCTGGACACAGCAGCGGCTGCAATATCTCAACGGAGAATACGTTTATATATATGTGTGTGTGTGCGCGTATATATATATATATATATATATATATATATATATATATATATATTTCTCCGCCGAAATCACTTTTAAACCCATTTCCACCTTTTTTTCCCTTCTCTTCCTCTTACTTTTTTTTCACGTTTTTTTACGTTTTTCTCCTTTTCGCCTCTTTTCTGGGCGTATTATTCTTCTTTTTCTTCTTTTTTTTCGTCTAATGCATACCCCATGAGTGCAGCAATGCTTATTCAATACCGCCAGCAGATGGAGACACTGGGGGATAATTTTCTAAGGATTTATACTGATTTTTCCTGTCTGAATTTGTCGCACAGAAAGTTGCAGGCCAAATATGTGTGACATTTCTGCGACTTTAGCTTCTAGAGCATTTTTACAACATTATACATAGGTGCTGAATACATAAAAAGCGACTGTTCAGCGACAGACAAGTCGCATCGGCTGAAAGTAGGCCAGAATGTCAGTCCATGTTGGAGCAGGTTTAGATACAGTCTAAAGCATAGATCTCAAAGTCTGTGCACAGAATTTAGCAAGGGCCTCGCACCTTCTGATGCATCAGGTAGGTGCACTATAGCATAGCCTAACCCTCTGTACTTTGGTCTATATTGATGCGGGACATAGACAGCCAGCTGATGACCAATCCATTAGTGCAATGGATGGCTGGAAGCATTTGTCTTTGCCTTTGCAATACCACAGAAGCAATGCATGGTCAATGTACAGCAATGACACACCTGTGTGAACAGCCAGGAGACCCCCCCATGTTATGTTACATAGTTACATAGTTAGTACGGTCGAAAAAAGACATATGTCCATCAAGTTCAACCAGGGAATTAAGGGGTAGGGGTGTGGCGCGATATTGGGGAAGGGATGAGATTTTATATTTCTTCATAAGCATTAATCTTATTTTGTCAATTAGGAACATTCAGCACCCACCCGCTATCAAGGCAGCTGCCTATCATGTCATGCCCTACCTGCACAGGTGTGCTGGCTACTCAAATGATCCAATTAAGGAGGCCATTTAGTCAGCAGCAGCAGAAGTCCTGTGCCTGGACGCTCCAACAGCGGCCAGACACAAGCAGAAGCAGCAGAAGCAGCAGCAGCACCACCTTTTGTTTTTTGGCTGCAGCAGCAGCAGCAGCAGCAAGGCCCACAGGGCTGGCTAGCTGGCTAGCCAGCAAGCAGGTAGCAATGAAAGTAGGAATCTTTCTTTTTAACCCTGTAAGGGGGTGGTGCACTGTACCCGAAGATACTGCCATATCGGGTCAATGCATAGGGCGACGGAAGCAAGCTTCGAAATCGGCCCCCGTTCTCAAAAATCCATTTAATATATGGTCCCCAGATAGGGGACGTATCAGATATTAAACTGATAAGAACAGATACTACACTTGATCTTAGCCAAAAGGCCGAGAAGCGATAACCGTGAAAGGGGCGGGCCCAACAAGGTCCCCTTCATGGGCACTATCACTGCTTGCTGTCAGGGAGGCTGCCAGACAATTTTCCATGCACACTCTGGGCTGGGGGGCAGTCAACCACCAGTACACACAGCAGAACCTAAACCCATACCATTATTGCTAAGCAGCAAGACAGGGGCCCATTGCACTCCCACGGGGCCTTTTTAAATGCAATCCATAACCCGGATTTGCCAGGAACCCTTCTTACTCCTCCTACTTGCATGTGACACTGGGCTTAGGATCTGCATAGGAAACACACACACAAGCACACACCTACCTTTGTTGCCTGCAGATGCCTCCTTGGCTGTCCCCAAACGGTATCAAACCAACACCCACGGGAAGCTGTAAGCATAGAGGACATGCCTGCACCCCATTGGACTTACCTGTGTGGGTTAAATCCGGGTTATTTGACAACCTATGGCGGTGATGGTTCTGCTCAGGCAGAGCAGTGCTGATGCTCCTCATAAAGCTGTCGCTGCTGTGAAGGTTCTAGGTGACATCACAATCCCTATGGTTACATACACAACAAAGCTGGGTTGTTGTTGTTTACACTCTGCAAGGCCTGTGGAAGTGAGTGACATCATAGCACTGTAGTTCTGAGGGTTCTAGATGGATGCAACAATCTCCTGTTGCTTCTATGAAGGCCATAATAGACGACATCACCAAACAGCTCCATAGTCACATACACAGCAAAGGAGAGATGTTGTTTACACCTAGTGATGTCAGTGGTATTGAGTGACATCACAGCACAGTGCTAAGGCTCCTGGGCCTGGACACAGCAGCGGCTGCAATATCTCAACGGAGAATACGTTTATATATATGTGTGTGTGTGTGCGCGTATATATATATATATATATATATATATATATATATATATATATATATATATATATATATATATATATATATTTCTCCGCCGAAATCACTTTTAAACCCATTTCCACCTTTTTTTCCCTTCTCTTCCTCTTACTTTTTTTTCACGTTTTTTTACGTTTTTCTCCTTTTCGCCTCTTTTCTGGGCGTATTATTCTTCTTTTTCTTCTTTTTTTTCGTCTAATGCATTACCCCATCAGTGCAGCAATGCTTATTCAATACCGCCAGCAGATGGAGACACTGGGGGATAATTTTCTAAGGATTTATACTGATTTTTCCTGTCTGAATTTGTCGCACAGAAAGTTGCAGGCCAAATATGTGTGACATTTCTGCGACTTTAGCTTCTAGAGCATTTTTACAACATTATACATAGGTGCTGAATACATAAAAAGCGACTGTTCAGCGACAGACAAGTCGCATCGGCTGAAAGTAGGCCAGAATGTCAGTCCATGTTGGAGCAGGTTTAGATACAGTCTAAAGCATAGATCTCAAAGTCTGTGCACAGAATTTAGCAAGGGCCTCGCACCTTCTGATGCATCAGGTAGGTGCACTATAGCATAGCCTAACCCTCTGTACTTTGGTCTATATTGATGCGGGACATAGACAGCCAGCTGATGACCAATCCATTAGTGCAATGGATGGCTGGAAGCATTTGTCTTTGCCTTTGCAATACCACAGAAGCAATGCATGGTCAATGTACAGCAATGACACACCTGTGTGAACAGCCAGGAGACCCCCCCCATGTTATGTTACATAGTTACATAGTTAGTACGGTCGAAAAAAGACATATGTCCATCAAGTTCAACCAGGGAATTAAGGGGTAGGGGTGTGGCGCGATATTGGGGAAGGGATGAGATTTTATATTTCTTCATAAGCATTAATCTTATTTTGTCAATTAGGAACATTCAGCACCCACCCGCTATCAAGGCAGCTGCCTATCATGTCATGCCCTACCTGCACAGGTGTGCTGGCTACTCAAATGATCCAATTAAGGAGGCCATTTAGTCAGCAGCAGCAGAAGTCCTGTGCCTGGACGCTCCAACAGCGGCCAGACACAAGCAGAAGCAGCAGAAGCAGCAGCAGCACCACCTTTTGTTTTTTGGCTGCAGCAGCAGCAGCAGCAGCAAGGCCCACAGGGCTGGCTAGCTGGCTAGCCAGCAAGCAGGTAGCAATGAAAGTAGGAATCTTTCTTTTTAACCCTGTAAGGGGGTGGTGCACTGTACCCGAAGATACTGCCATATCGGGTCAATGCATAGGGCGACGGAAGCAAGCTTCGAAATCGGCCCCCGTTCTCAAAAATCCATTTAATATATGGTCCCCAGATAGGGGACGTATCAGATATTAAACTGATAAGAACAGATACTACACTTGATCTTAGCCAAAAGGCCGAGAAGCGATAACCGTGAAAGGGGCGGGCCCAACAAGGTCCCCTTCATGGGCACTATCACTGCTTGCTGTCAGGGAGGCTGCCAGACAATTTTCCATGCACACTCTGGGCTGGGGGGCAGTCAACCACCAGTACACACAGCAGAACCTAAACCCATACCATTATTGCTAAGCAGCAAGACAGGGGCCCATTGCACTCCCACGGGGCCTTTTTAAATGCAATCCATAACCCGGATTTGCCAGGAACCCTTCTTACTCCTCCTACTTGCATGTGACACTGGGCTTAGGATCTGCATAGGAAACACACACACAAGCACACACCTACCTTTGTTGCCTGCAGATGCCTCCTTGGCTGTCCCCAAACGGTATCAAACCAACACCCACGGGAAGCTGTAAGCATAGAGGACATGCCTGCACCCCATTGGACTTACCTGTGTGGGTTAAATCCGGGTTATTTGACAACCTATGGCGGTGATGGTTCTGCTCAGGCAGAGCAGTGCTGATGCTCCTCATAAAGCTGTCGCTGCTGTGAAGGTTCTAGGTGACATCACAATCCCTATGGTTACATACACAACAAAGCTGGGTTGTTGTTGTTTACACTCTGCAAGGCCTGTGGAAGTGAGTGACATCATAGCACTGTAGTTCTGAGGGTTCTAGATGGATGCAACAATCTCCTGTTGCTTCTATGAAGGCCATAATAGACGACATCACCAAACAGCTCCATAGTCACATACACAGCAAAGGAGAGATGTTGTTTACACCTAGTGATGTCAGTGGTATTGAGTGACATCACAGCACAGTGCTAAGGCTCCTGGGCCTGGACACAGCAGCGGCTGCAATATCTCAACGGAGAATACGTTTATATATATGTGTGTGTGTGCGCGTATATATATATATATATATATATATATATATATATATATATATTTCTCCGCCGAAATCACTTTTAAACCCATTTCCACCTTTTTTTCCCTTCTCTTCCTCTTACTTTTTTTTCACGTTTTTTTACGTTTTTCTCCTTTTCGCCTCTTTTCTGGGCGTATTATTCTTCTTTTTCTTCTTTTTTTTCGTCTAATGCATACCCCATCAGTGCAGCAATGCTTATTCAATACCGCCAGCAGATGGAGACACTGGGGGATAATTTTCTAAGGATTTATACTGATTTTTCCTGTCTGAATTTGTCGCACAGAAAGTTGCAGGCCAAATATGTGTGACATTTCTGCGACTTTAGCTTCTAGAGCATTTTTACAACATTATACATAGGTGCTGAATACATAAAAAGCGACTGTTCAGCGACAGACAAGTCGCATCGGCTGAAAGTAGGCCAGAATGTCAGTCCATGTTGGAGCAGGTTTAGATACAGTCTAAAGCATAGATCTCAAAGTCTGTGCACAGAATTTAGCAAGGGCCTCGCACCTTCTGATGCATCAGGTAGGTGCACTATAGCATAGCCTAACCCTCTGTACTTTGGTCTATATTGATGCGGGACATAGACAGCCAGCTGATGACCAATCCATTAGTGCAATGGATGGCTGGAAGCATTTGTCTTTGCCTTTGCAATACCACAGAAGCAATGCATGGTCAATGTACAGCAATGACACACCTGTGTGAACAGCCAGGAGACCCCCCCATGTTATGTTACATAGTTACATAGTTAGTACGGTCGAAAAAAGACATATGTCCATCAAGTTCAACCAGGGAATTAAGGGGTAGGGGTGTGGCGCGATATTGGGGAAGGGATGAGATTTTATATTTCTTCATAAGCATTAATCTTATTTTGTCAATTAGGAACATTCAGCACCCACCCGCTATCAAGGCAGCTGCCTATCATGTCATGCCCTACCTGCACAGGTGTGCTGGCTACTCAAATGATCCAATTAAGGAGGCCATTTAGTCAGCAGCAGCAGAAGTCCTGTGCCTGGACGCTCCAACAGCGGCCAGACACAAGCAGAAGCAGCAGAAGCAGCAGCAGCACCACCTTTTGTTTTTTGGCTGCAGCAGCAGCAGCAGCAGCAAGGCCCACAGGGCTGGCTAGCTGGCTAGCCAGCAAGCAGGTAGCAATGAAAGTAGGAATCTTTCTTTTTAACCCTGTAAGGGGGTGGTGCACTGTACCCGAAGATACTGCCATATCGGGTCAATGCATAGGGCGACGGAAGCAAGCTTCGAAATCGGCCCCCGTTCTCAAAAATCCATTTAATATATGGTCCCCAGATAGGGGACGTATCAGATATTAAACTGATAAGAACAGATACTACACTTGATCTTAGCCAAAAGGCCGAGAAGCGATAACCGTGAAAGGGGCGGGCCCAACAAGGTCCCCTTCATGGGCACTATCACTGCTTGCTGTCAGGGAGGCTGCCAGACAATTTTCCATGCACACTCTGGGCTGGGGGGCAGTCAACCACCAGTACACACAGCAGAACCTAAACCCATACCATTATTGCTAAGCAGCAAGACAGGGGCCCATTGCACTCCCACGGGGCCTTTTTAAATGCAATCCATAACCCGGATTTGCCAGGAACCCTTCTTACTCCTCCTACTTGCATGTGACACTGGGCTTAGGATCTGCATAGGAAACACACACACAAGCACACACCTACCTTTGTTGCCTGCAGATGCCTCCTTGGCTGTCCCCAAACGGTATCAAACCAACACCCACGGGAAGCTGTAAGCATAGAGGACATGCCTGCACCCCATTGGACTTACCTGTGTGGGTTAAATCCGGGTTATTTGACAACCTATGGCGGTGATGGTTCTGCTCAGGCAGAGCAGTGCTGATGCTCCTCATAAAGCTGTCGCTGCTGTGAAGGTTCTAGGTGACATCACAATCCCTATGGTTACATACACAACAAAGCTGGGTTGTTGTTGTTTACACTCTGCAAGGCCTGTGGAAGTGAGTGACATCATAGCACTGTAGTTCTGAGGGTTCTAGATGGATGCAACAATCTCCTGTTGCTTCTATGAAGGCCATAATAGACGACATCACCAAACAGCTCCATAGTCACATACACAGCAAAGGAGAGATGTTGTTTACACCTAGTGATGTCAGTGGTATTGAGTGACATCACAGCACAGTGCTAAGGCTCCTGGGCCTGGACACAGCAGCGGCTGCAATATCTCAACGGAGAATACGTTTATATATATGTGTGTGTGTGCGCGTATATATATATATATATATATATATATATATATATATATATTCTCCGCCGAAATCACTTTTAAACCCATTTCCACCTTTTTTTCCCTTCTCTTCCTCTTACTTTTTTTTCACGTTTTTTTACGTTTTTCTCCTTTTCGCCTCTTTTCTGGGCGTATTATTCTTCTTTTTCTTCTTTTTTTTCGTCTAATGCATACCCCATCAGTGCAGCAATGCTTATTCAATACCGCCAGCAGATGGAGACACTGGGGGATAATTTTCTAAGGATTTATACTGATTTTTCCTGTCTGAATTTGTCGCACAGAAAGTTGCAGGCCAAATATGTGTGACATTTCTGCGACTTTAGCTTCTAGAGCATTTTTACAACATTATACATAGGTGCTGAATACATAAAAAGCGACTGTTCAGCGACAGACAAGTCGCATCGGCTGAAAGTAGGCCAGAATGTCAGTCCATGTTGGAGCAGGTTTAGATACAGTCTAAAGCATAGATCTCAAAGTCTGTGCACAGAATTTAGCAAGGGCCTCGCACCTTCTGATGCATCAGGTAGGTGCACTATAGCATAGCCTAACCCTCTGTACTTTGGTCTATATTGATGCGGGACATAGACAGCCAGCTGATGACCAATCCATTAGTGCAATGGATGGCTGGAAGCATTTGTCTTTGCCTTTGCAATACCACAGAAGCAATGCATGGTCAATGTACAGCAATGACACACCTGTGTGAACAGCCAGGAGACCCCCCCATGTTATGTTACATAGTTACATAGTTAGTACGGTCGAAAAAAGACATATGTCCATCAAGTTCAACCAGGGAATTAAGGGGTAGGGGTGTGGCGCGATATTGGGGAAGGGATGAGATTTTATATTTCTTCATAAGCATTAATCTTATTTTGTCAATTAGGAACATTCAGCACCCACCCGCTATCAAGGCAGCTGCCTATCATGTCATGCCCTACCTGCACAGGTGTGCTGGCTACTCAAATGATCCAATTAAGGAGGCCATTTAGTCAGCAGCAGCAGAAGTCCTGTGCCTGGACGCTCCAACAGCGGCCAGACACAAGCAGAAGCAGCAGAAGCAGCAGCAGCACCACCTTTTGTTTTTTGGCTGCAGCAGCAGCAGCAGCAGCAAGGCCCACAGGGCTGGCTAGCTGGCTAGCCAGCAAGCAGGTAGCAATGAAAGTAGGAATCTTTCTTTTTAACCCTGTAAGGGGGTGGTGCACTGTAGCCAAAGATACTGCCATATCGGGTCAATGCATAGGGCGACGGAAGCAAGCTTCGAAATCGGCCCCCGTTCTCAAAAATCCATTTAATATATGGTCCCCAGATAGGGGACGTATCAGATATTAAACTGATAAGAACAGATACTACACTTGATCTTAGCCAAAAGGCCGAGAAGCGATAACCGTGAAAGGGGCGGGCCCAACAAGGTCCCCTTCATGGGCACTATCACTGCTTGCTGTCAGGGAGGCTGCCAGACAATTTTCCATGCACACTCTGGGCTGGGGGGCAGTCAACCACCAGTACACACAGCAGAACCTAAACCCATACCATTATTGCTAAGCAGCAAGACAGGGGCCCATTGCACTCCCACGGGGCCTTTTTAAATGCAATCCATAACCTGGATTTGCCAGGAACCCTTCTTACTCCTCCTACTTGCATGTGACACTGGGCTTAGGATCTGCATAGGAAACACACACACAAGCACACACCTACCTTTGTTGCCTGCAGATGCCTCCTTGGCTGTCCCCAAACGGTATCAAACCAACACCCACGGGAAGCTGTAAGCATAGAGGACATGCCTGCACCCCATTGGACTTACCTGTGTGGGTTAAATCCGGGTTATTTGACAACCTATGGCGGTGATGGTTCTGCTCAGGCAGAGCAGTGCTGATGCTCCTCATAAAGCTGTCGCTGCTGTGAAGGTTCTAGGTGACATCACAATCCCTATGGTTACATACACAACAAAGCTGGGTTGTTGTTGTTTACACTCTGCAAGGCCTGTGGAAGTGAGTGACATCATAGCACTGTAGTTCTGAGGGTTCTAGATGGATGCAACAATCTCCTGTTGCTTCTATGAAGGCCGTAATAGACGACATCACCAAACAGCTCCATAGTCACATACACAGCAAAGGAGAGATGTTGTTTACACCTAGTGATGTCAGTGGTATTGAGTGACATCACAGCACAGTGCTAAGGCTCCTGGGCCTGGACACAGCAGCGGCTGCAATATCTCAACGGAGAATACGTTTATATATATGTGTGTGTGTGCGCGTATATATATATATATATATATATATATATATATATATATATATATTTCTCCGCCGAAATCACTTTTAAACCCATTTCCACCTTTTTTTCCCTTCTCTTCCTCTTACTTTTTTTTCACGTTTTTTTACGTTTTTCTCCTTTTCGCCTCTTTTCTGGGCGTATTATTCTTCTTTTTCTTCTTTTTTTTCGTCTAATGCATACCCCATGAGTGCAGCAATGCTTATTCAATACCGCCAGCAGATGGAGACACTGGGGGATAATTTTCTAAGGATTTATACTGATTTTTCCTGTCTGAATTTGTCGCACAGAAAGTTGCAGGCCAAATATGTGTGACATTTCTGCGACTTTAGCTTCTAGAGCATTTTTACAACATTATACATAGGTGCTGAATACATAAAAAGCGACTGTTCAGCGACAGACAAGTCGCATCGGCTGAAAGTAGGCCAGAATGTCAGTCCATGTTGGAGCAGGTTTAGATACAGTCTAAAGCATAGATCTCAAAGTCTGTGCACAGAATTTAGCAAGGGCCTCGCACCTTCTGATGCATCAGGTAGGTGCACTATAGCATAGCCTAACCCTCTGTACTTTGGTCTATATTGATGCGGGACATAGACAGCCAGCTGATGACCAATCCATTAGTGCAATGGATGGCTGGAAGCATTTGTCTTTGCCTTTGCAATACCACAGAAGCAATGCATGGTCAATGTACAGCAATGACACACCTGTGTGAACAGCCAGGAGACCCCCCCATGTTATGTTACATAGTTACATAGTTAGTACGGTCGAAAAAAGACATATGTCCATCAAGTTCAACCAGGGAATTAAGGGGTAGGGGTGTGGCGCGATATTGGGGAAGGGATGAGATTTTATATTTCTTCATAAGCATTAATCTTATTTTGTCAATTAGGAACATTCAGCACCCACCCGCTATCAAGGCAGCTGCCTATCATGTCATGCCCTACCTGCACAGGTGTGCTGGCTACTCAAATGATCCAATTAAGGAGGCCATTTAGTCAGCAGCAGCAGAAGTCCTGTGCCTGGACGCTCCAACAGCGGCCAGACACAAGCAGAAGCAGCAGAAGCAGCAGCAGCACCACCTTTTGTTTTTTGGCTGCAGCAGCAGCAGCAGCAGCAAGGCCCACAGGGCTGGCTAGCTGGCTAGCCAGCAAGCAGGTAGCAATGAAAGTAGGAATCTTTCTTTTTAACCCTGTAAGGGGGTGGTGCACTGTACCCGAAGATACTGCCATATCGGGTCAATGCATAGGGCGACGGAAGCAAGCTTCGAAATCGGCCCCCGTTCTCAAAAATCCATTTAATATATGGTCCCCAGATAGGGGACGTATCAGATATTAAACTGATAAGAACAGATACTACACTTGATCTTAGCCAAAAGGCCGAGAAGCGATAACCGTGAAAGGGGCGGGCCCAACAAGGTCCCCTTCATGGGCACTATCACTGCTTGCTGTCAGGGAGGCTGCCAGACAATTTTCCATGCACACTCTGGGCTGGGGGGCAGTCAACCACCAGTACACACAGCAGAACCTAAACCCATACCATTATTGCTAAGCAGCAAGACAGGACAGGGGCCCATTGCACTCCCACGGGGCCTTTTTAAATGCAATCCATAACCCGGATTTGCCAGGAACCCTTCTTACTCCTCCTACTTGCATGTGACACTGGGCTTAGGATCTGCATAGGAAACACACACACAAGCACACACCTACCTTTGTTGCCTGCAGATGCCTCCTTGGCTGTCCCCAAACGGTATCAAACCAACACCCACGGGAAGCTGTAAGCATAGAGGACATGCCTGCACCCCATTGGACTTACCTGTGTGGGTTAAATCCGGGTTATTTGACAACCTATGGCGGTGATGGTTCTGCTCAGGCAGAGCAGTGCTGATGCTCCTCATAAAGCTGTCGCTGCTGTGAAGGTTCTAGGTGACATCACAATCCCTATGGTTACATACACAACAAAGCTGGGTTGTTGTTGTTTACACTCTGCAAGGCCTGTGGAAGTGAGTGACATCATAGCACTGTAGTTCTGAGGGTTCTAGATGGATGCAACAATCTCCTGTTGCTTCTATGAAGGCCATAATAGACGACATCACCAAACAGCTCCATAGTCACATACACAGCAAAGGAGAGATGTTGTTTACACCTAGTGATGTCAGTGGTATTGAGTGACATCACAGCACAGTGCTAAGGCTCCTGGGCCTGGACACAGCAGCGGCTGCAATATCTCAACGGAGAATACGTTTATATATATGTGTGTGTGTGTGCGCGTATATATATATATATATATATATATATATATATATATATATATATATATATATATATATATATTTCTCCGCCGAAATCACTTTTAAACCCATTTCCACCTTTTTTTCCCTTCTCTTCCTCTTACTTTTTTTTCACGTTTTTTTACGTTTTTCTCCTTTTCGCCTCTTTTCTGGGCGTATTATTCTTCTTTTTCTTCTTTTTTTTCGTCTAATGCATACCCCATCAGTGCAGCAATGCTTATTCAATACCGCCAGCAGATGGAGACACTGGGGGATAATTTTCTAAGGATTTATACTGATTTTTCCTGTCTGAATTTGTCGCACAGAAAGTTGCAGGCCAAATATGTGTGACATTTCTGCGACTTTAGCTTCTAGAGCATTTTTACAACATTATACATAGGTGCTGAATACATAAAAAGCGACTGTTCAGCGACAGACAAGTCGCATCGGCTGAAAGTAGGCCAGAATGTCAGTCCATGTTGGAGCAGGTTTAGATACAGTCTAAAGCATAGATCTCAAAGTCTGTGCACAGAATTTAGCAAGGGCCTCGCACCTTCTGATGCATCAGGTAGGTGCACTATAGCATAGCCTAACCCTCTGTACTTTGGTCTATATTGATGCGGGACATAGACAGCCAGCTGATGACCAATCCATTAGTGCAATGGATGGCTGGAAGCATTTGTCTTTGCCTTTGCAATACCACAGAAGCAATGCATGGTCAATGTACAGCAATGACACACCTGTGTGAACAGCCAGGAGACCCCCCCATGTTATGTTACATAGTTACATAGTTAGTACGGTCGAAAAAAGACATATGTCCATCAAGTTCAACCAGGGAATTAAGGGGTAGGGGTGTGGCGCGATATTGGGGAAGGGATGAGATTTTATATTTCTTCATAAGCATTAATCTTATTTTGTCAATTAGGAACATTCAGCACCCACCCGCTATCAAGGCAGCTGCCTATCATGTCATGCCCTACCTGCACAGGTGTGCTGGCTACTCAAATGATCCAATTAAGGAGGCCATTTAGTCAGCAGCAGCAGAAGTCCTGTGCCTGGACGCTCCAACAGCGGCCAGACACAAGCAGAAGCAGCAGAAGCAGCAGCAGCACCACCTTTTGTTTTTTGGCTGCAGCAGCAGCAGCAGCAGCAAGGCCCACAGGGCTGGCTAGCTGGCTAGCCAGCAAGCAGGTAGCAATGAAAGTAGGAATCTTTCTTTTTAACCCTGTAAGGGGGTGGTGCACTGTACCCGAAGATACTGCCATATCGGGTCAATGCATAGGGCGACGGAAGCAAGCTTCGAAATCGGCCCCCGTTCTCAAAAATCCATTTAATATATGGTCCCCAGATAGGGGACGTATCAGATATTAAACTGATAAGAACAGATACTACACTTGATCTTAGCCAAAAGGCCGAGAAGCGATAACCGTGAAAGGGGCGGGCCCAACAAGGTCCCCTTCATGGGCACTATCACTGCTTGCTGTCAGGGAGGCTGCCAGACAATTTTCCATGCACACTCTGGGCTGGGGGGCAGTCAACCACCAGTACACACAGCAGAACCTAAACCCATACCATTATTGCTAAGCAGCAAGACAGGGGCCCATTGCACTCCCACGGGGCCTTTTTAAATGCAATCCATAACCCGGATTTGCCAGGAACCCTTCTTACTCCTCCTACTTGCATGTGACACTGGGCTTAGGATCTGCATAGGAAACACACACACAAGCACACACCTACCTTTGTTGCCTGCAGATGCCTCCTTGGCTGTCCCCAAACGGTATCAAACCAACACCCACGGGAAGCTGTAAGCATAGAGGACATGCCTGCACCCCATTGGACTTACCTGTGTGGGTTAAATCCGGGTTATTTGACAACCTATGGCGGTGATGGTTCTGCTCAGGCAGAGCAGTGCTGATGCTCCTCATAAAGCTGTCGCTGCTGTGAAGGTTCTAGGTGACATCACAATCCCTATGGTTACATACACAACAAAGCTGGGTTGTTGTTGTTTACACTCTGCAAGGCCTGTGGAAGTGAGTGACATCATAGCACTGTAGTTCTGAGGGTTCTAGATGGATGCAACAATCTCCTGTTGCTTCTATGAAGGCCATAATAGACGACATCACCAAACAGCTCCATAGTCACATACACAGCAAAGGAGAGATGTTGTTTACACCTAGTGATGTCAGTGGTATTGAGTGACATCACAGCACAGTGCTAAGGCTCCTGGGCCTGGACACAGCAGCGGCTGCAATATCTCAACGGAGAATACGTTTATATATATGTGTGTGTGTGCGCGTATATATATATATATATATATATATATATATATATATATATATATATATATTTCTCCGCCGAAATCACTTTTAAACCCATTTCCACCTTTTTTTCCCTTCTCTTCCTCTTACTTTTTTTTCACGTTTTTTTACGTTTTTCTCCTTTTCGCCTCTTTTCTGGGCGTATTATTCTTCTTTTTCTTCTTTTTTTTCGTCTAATGCATACCCCATCAGTGCAGCAATGCTTATTCAATACCGCCAGCAGATGGAGACACTGGGGGATAATTTTCTAAGGATTTATACTGATTTTTCCTGTCTGAATTTGTCGCACAGAAAGTTGCAGGCCAAATATGTGTGACATTTCTGCGACTTTAGCTTCTAGAGCATTTTTACAACATTATACATAGGTGCTGAATACATAAAAAGCGACTGTTCAGCGACAGACAAGTCGCATCGGCTGAAAGTAGGCCAGAATGTCAGTCCATGTTGGAGCAGGTTTAGATACAGTCTAAAGCATAGATCTCAAAGTCTGTGCACAGAATTTAGCAAGGGCCTCGCACCTTCTGATGCATCAGGTAGGTGCACTATAGCATAGCCTAACCCTCTGTACTTTGGTCTATATTGATGCGGGACATAGACAGCCAGCTGATGACCAATCCATTAGTGCAATGGATGGCTGGAAGCATTTGTCTTTGCCTTTGCAATACCACAGAAGCAATGCATGGTCAATGTACAGCAATGACACACCTGTGTGAACAGCCAGGAGACCCCCCCATGTTATGTTACATAGTTACATAGTTAGTACGGTCGAAAAAAGACATATGTCCATCAAGTTCAACCAGGGAATTAAGGGGTAGGGGTGTGGCGCGATATTGGGGAAGGGATGAGATTTTATATTTCTTCATAAGCATTAATCTTATTTTGTCAATTAGGAACATTCAGCACCCACCCGCTATCAAGGCAGCTGCCTATCATGTCATGCCCTACCTGCACAGGTGTGCTGGCTACTCAAATGATCCAATTAAGGAGGCCATTTAGTCAGCAGCAGCAGAAGTCCTGTGCCTGGACGCTCCAACAGCGGCCAGACACAAGCAGAAGCAGCAGAAGCAGCAGCAGCACCACCTTTTGTTTTTTGGCTGCAGCAGCAGCAGCAGCAGCAAGGCCCACAGGGCTGGCTAGCTGGCTAGCCAGCAAGCAGGTAGCAATGAAAGTAGGAATCTTTCTTTTTAACCCTGTAAGGGGGTGGTGCACTGTACCCGAAGATACTGCCATATCGGGTCAATGCATAGGGCGACGGAAGCAAGCTTCGAAATCGGCCCCCGTTCTCAAAAATCCATTTAATATATGGTCCCCAGATAGGGGACGTATCAGATATTAAACTGATAAGAACAGATACTACACTTGATCTTAGCCAAAAGGCCGAGAAGCGATAACCGTGAAAGGGGCGGGCCCAACAAGGTCCCCTTCATGGGCACTATCACTGCTTGCTGTCAGGGAGGCTGCCAGACAATTTTCCATGCACACTCTGGGCTGGGGGGCAGTCAACCACCAGTACACACAGCAGAACCTAAACCCATACCATTATTGCTAAGCAGCAAGACAGGGGCCCATTGCACTCCCACGGGGCCTTTTTAAATGCAATCCATAACCCGGATTTGCCAGGAACCCTTCTTACTCCTCCTACTTGCATGTGACACTGGGCTTAGGATCTGCATAGGAAACACACACACAAGCACACACCTACCTTTGTTGCCTGCAGATGCCTCCTTGGCTGTCCCCAAACGGTATCAAACCAACACCCACGGGAAGCTGTAAGCATAGAGTACATGCCTGCACCCCATTGGACTTACCTGTGTGGGTTAAATCCGGGTTATTTGACAACCTATGGCGGTGATGGTTCTGCTCAGGCAGAGCAGTGCTGATGCTCCTCATAAAGCTGTCGCTGCTGTGAAGGTTCTAGGTGACATCACAAATCCCTATGGTTACATACACAACAAAGCTGGGTTGTTGTTGTTTACACTCTGCAAGGCCTGTGGAAGTGAGTGACATCATAGCACTGTAGTTCTGAGGGTTCTAGATGGATGCAACAATCTCCTGTTGCTTCTATGAAGGCCATAATAGACGACATCACCAAACAGCTCCATAGTCACATACACAGCAAAGGAGAGATGTTGTTTACACCTAGTGATGTCAGTGGTATTGAGTGACATCACAGCACAGTGCTAAGGCTCCTGGGCCTGGACACAGCAGCGGCTGCAATATCTCAACGGAGAATACGTTTATATATATGTGTGTGTGTGCGCGTATATATATATATATATATATATATATATATATATATATATATATTTCTCCGCCGAAATCACTTTTAAACCCATTTCCACCTTTTTTTCCCTTCTCTTCCTC
Source organism: Hyla sarda (assembly GCF_029499605.1). Taxonomy (NCBI): domain Eukaryota; kingdom Metazoa; phylum Chordata; class Amphibia; order Anura; family Hylidae; genus Hyla; species Hyla sarda. The sequence goes on along the minus strand of NW_026608165.1, from coordinate 474,324 downwards.
TTACTTTTTTTTCACGTTTTTTTACGTTTTTCTCCTTTTCGCCTCTTTTCTGGGCGTATTATTCTTCTTTTTCTTCTTTTTTTTCGTCTAATGCATACCCCATCAGTGCAGCAATGCTTATTCAATACCGCCAGCAGATGGAGACACTGGGGGATAATTTTCTAAGGATTTATACTGATTTTTCCTGTCTGAATTTGTCGCACAGAAAGTTGCAGGCCAAATATGTGTGACATTTCTGCGACTTTAGCTTCTAGAGCATTTTTACAACATTATACATAGGTGCTGAATACATAAAAAGCGACTGTTCAGCGACAGACAAGTCGCATCGGCTGAAAGTAGGCCAGAATGTCAGTCCATGTTGGAGCAGGTTTAGATACAGTCTAAAGCATAGATCTCAAAGTCTGTGCACAGAATTTAGCAAGGGCCTCGCACCTTCTGATGCATCAGGTAGGTGCACTATAGCATAGCCTAACCCTCTGTACTTTAGTCTATATTGATGCGGGACATAGACAGCCAGCTGATGACCAATCCATTAGTGCAATGGATGGCTGGAAGCATTTGTCTTTGCCTTTGCAATACCACAGAAGCAATGCATGGTCAATGTACAGCAATGACACACCTGTGTGAACAGCCAGGAGACCCCCCCCCCCCCCATGTTATGTTACATAGTTACATAGTTAGTACGGTCGAAAAAAGACATATGTCCATCAAGTTCAACCAGGGAATTAAGGGGTAGGGGTGTGGCGCGATATTGGGGAAGGGATGAGATTTTATATTTCTTCATAAGCATTAATCTTATTTTGTCAATTAGGAACATTCAGCACCCACCCGCTATCAAGGCAGCTGCCTATCATGTCATGCCCTACCTGCACAGGTGTGCTGGCTACTCAAATGATCCAATTAAGGAGGCCATTTAGTCAGCAGCAGCAGAAGTCCTGTGCCTGGACGCTCCAACAGCGGCCAGACACAAGCAGAAGCAGCAGAAGCAGCAGCAGCACCACCTTTTGTTTTTTGGCTGCAGCAGCAGCAGCAGCAGCAGCAAGGCCCACAGGGCTGGCTAGCTGGCTAGCCAGCAAGCAGGTAGCAATGAAAGTAGGAATCTTTCTTTTTAACCCTGTAAGGGGGTGGTGCACTGTACCCGAAGATACTGCCATATCGGGTCAATGCATAGGGCGACGGAAGCAAGCTTCGAAATCGGCCCCCGTTCTCAAAAATCCATTTAATATATGGTCCCCAGATAGGGGACGTATCAGATATTAAACTGATAAGAACAGATACTACACTTGATCTTAGCCAAAAGGCCGAGAAGCGATAACCGTGAAAGGGGCGGGCCCAACAAGGTCCCCTTCATGGGCACTATCACTGCTTGCTGTCAGGGAGGCTGCCAGACAATTTTCCATGCACACTCTGGGCTGGGGGGCAGTCAACCACCAGTACACACAGCAGAACCTAAACCCATACCATTATTGCTAAGCAGCAAGACAGGGGCCCATTGCACTCCCACGGGGCCTTTTTAAATGCAATCCATAACCCGGATTTGCCAGGAACCCTTCTTACTCCTCCTACTTGCATGTGACACTGGGCTTAGGATCTGCATAGGAAACACACACACAAGCACACACCTACCTTTGTTGCCTGCAGATGCCTCCTTGGCTGTCCCCAAACGGTATCAAACCAACACCCACGGGAAGCTGTAAGCATAGAGGACATGCCTGCACCCCATTGGACTTACCTGTGTGGGTTAAATCCGGGTTATTTGACAACCTATGGCGGTGATGGTTCTGCTCAGGCAGAGCAGTGCTGATGCTCCTCATAAAGCTGTCGCTGCTGTGAAGGTTCTAGGTGACATCACAATCCCTATGGTTACATACACAACAAAGCTGGGTTGTTGTTGTTTACACTCTGCAAGGCCTGTGGAAGTGAGTGACATCATAGCACTGTAGTTCTGAGGGTTCTAGATGGATGCAACAATCTCCTGTTGCTTCTATGAAGGCCATAATAGACGACATCACCAAACAGCTCCATAGTCACATACACAGCAAAGGAGAGATGTTGTTTACACCTAGTGATGTCAGTGGTATTGAGTGACATCACAGCACAGTGCTAAGGCTCCTGGGCCTGGACACAGCAGCGGCTGCAATATCTCAACGGAGAATACGTTTATATATATGTGTGTGTGTGCGCGTATATATATATATATATATATATATATATATATATATATATATATATTTCTCCGCCGAAATCACTTTTAAACCCATTTCCACCTTTTTTTCCCTTCTCTTCCTCTTACTTTTTTTTCACGTTTTTTTACGTTTTTCTCCTTTTCGCCTCTTTTCTGGGCGTATTATTCTTCTTTTTCTTCTTTTTTTTCGTCTAATGCATACCCCATCAGTGCAGCAATGCTTATTCAATACCGCCAGCAGATGGAGACACTGGGGGATAATTTTCTAAGGATTTATACTGATTTTTCCTGTCTGAATTTGTCGCACAGAAAGTTGCAGGCCAAATATGTGTGACATTTCTGCGACTTTAGCTTCTAGAGCATTTTTACAACATTATACATAGGTGCTGAATACATAAAAAGCGACTGTTCAGCGACAGACAAGTCGCATCGGCTGAAAGTAGGCCAGAATGTCAGTCCATGTTGGAGCAGGTTTAGATACAGTCTAAAGCATAGATCTCAAAGTCTGTGCACAGAATTTAGCAAGGGCCTCGCACCTTCTGATGCATCAGGTAGGTGCACTATAGCATAGCCTAACCCTCTGTACTTTGGTCTATATTGATGCGGGACATAGACAGCCAGCTGATGACCAATCCATTAGTGCAATGGATGGCTGGAAGCATTTGTCTTTGCCTTTGCAATACCACAGAAGCAATGCATGGTCAATGTACAGCAATGACACACCTGTGTGAACAGCCAGGAGACCCCCCCATGTTATGTTACATAGTTACATAGTTAGTACGGTCGAAAAAAGACATATGTCCATCAAGTTCAACCAGGGAATTAAGGGGTAGGGGTGTGGCGCGATATTGGGGAAGGGATGAGATTTTATATTTCTTCATAAGCATTAATCTTATTTTGTCAATTAGGAACATTCAGCACCCACCCGCTATCAAGGCAGCTGCCTATCATGTCATGCCCTACCTGCACAGGTGTGCTGGCTACTCAAATGATCCAATTAAGGAGGCCATTTAGTCAGCAGCAGCAGAAGTCCTGTGCCTGGACGCTCCAACAGCGGCCAGACACAAGCAGAAGCAGCAGAAGCAGCAGCAGCACCACCTTTTGTTTTTTGGCTGCAGCAGCAGCAGCAGCAGCAAGGCCCACAGGGCTGGCTAGCTGGCTAGCCAGCAAGCAGGTAGCAATGAAAGTAGGAATCTTTCTTTTTAACCCTGTAAGGGGGTGGTGCACTGTACCCGAAGATACTGCCATATCGGGTCAATGCATAGGGCGACGGAAGCAAGCTTCGAAATCGGCCCCCGTTCTCAAAAATCCATTTAATATATGGTCCCCAGATAGGGGACGTATCAGATATTAAACTGATAAGAACAGATACTACACTTGATCTTAGCCAAAAGGCCGAGAAGCGATAACCGTGAAAGGGGCGGGCCCAACAAGGTCCCCTTCATGGGCACTATCACTGCTTGCTGTCAGGGAGGCTGCCAGACAATTTTCCATGCATACTCTGGGCTGGGGGGCAGTCAACCACCAGTACACACAGCAGAACCTAAACCCATACCATTATTGCTAAGCAGCAAGACAGGGGCCCATTGCACTCCCACGGGGCCTTTTTAAATGCAATCCATAACCCGGATTTGCCAGGAACCCTTCTTACTCCTCCTACTTGCATGTGACACTGGGCTTAGGATCTGCATAGGAAAAACACACACAAGCACACACCTACCTTTGTTGCCTGCAGATGCCTCCTTGGCTGTCCCCAAACGGTATCAAACCAACACCCACGGGAAGCTGTAAGCATAGAGGACATGCCTGCACCCCATTGGACTTACCTGTGTGGGTTAAATCCGGGTTATTTGACAACCTATGGCGGTGATGGTTCTGCTCAGGCAGAGCAGTGCTGATGCTCCTCATAAAGCTGTCGCTGCTGTGAAGGTTCTAGGTGACATCACAATCCCTATGGTTACATACACAACAAAGCTGGGTTGTTGTTGTTTACACTCTGCAAGGCCTGTGGAAGTGAGTGACATCATAGCACTGTAGTTCTGAGGGTTCTAGATGGATGCAACAATCTCCTGTTGCTTCTATGAAGGCCATAATAGACGACATCACCAAACAGCTCCATAGTCACATACACAGCAAAGGAGAGATGTTGTTTACACCTAGTGATGTCAGTGGTATTGAGTGACATCACAGCACAGTGCTAAGGCTCCTGGGCCTGGACACAGCAGCGGCTGCAATATCTCAACGGAGAATACGTTTATATATATGTGTGTGTGTGCGCGTATATATATATATATATATATATATATATATATATATATATATATTTCTCCGCCGAAATCACTTTTAAACCCATTTCCACCTTTTTTTCCCTTCTCTTCCTCTTACTTTTTTTTCACGTTTTTTTACGTTTTTCTCCTTTTCGCCTCTTTTCTGGGCGTATTATTCTTCTTTTTCTTCTTTTTTTTCGTCTAATGCATACCCCATCAGTGCAGCAATGCTTATTCAATACCGCCAGCAGATGGAGACACTGGGGGATAATTTTCTAAGGATTTATACTGATTTTTCCTGTCTGAATTTGTCGCACAGAAAGTTGCAGGCCAAATATGTGTGACATTTCTGCGACTTTAGCTTCTAGAGCATTTTTACAACATTATACATAGGTGCTGAATACATAAAAAGCGACTGTTCAGCGACAGACAAGTCGCATCGGCTGAAAGTAGGCCAGAATGTCAGTCCATGTTGGAGCAGGTTTAGATACAGTCTAAAGCATAGATCTCAAAGTCTGTGCACAGAATTTAGCAAGGGCCTCGCACCTTCTGATGCATCAGGTAGGTGCACTATAGCATAGCCTAACCCTCTGTACTTTGGTCTATATTGATGCGGGACATAGACAGCCAGCTGATGACCAATCCATTAGTGCAATGGATGGCTGGAAGCATTTGTCTTTGCCTTTGCAATACCACAGAAGCAATGCATGGTCAATGTACAGCAATGACACACCTGTGTGAACAGCCAGGAGACCCCCCCATGTTATGTTACATAGTTACATAGTTAGTACGGTCGAAAAAAGACATATGTCCATCAAGTTCAACCAGGGAATTAAGGGGTAGGGGTGTGGCGCGATATTGGGGAAGGGATGAGATTTTATATTTCTTCATAAGCATTAATCTTATTTTGTCAATTAGGAACATTCAGCACCCACCCGCTATCAAGGCAGCTGCCTATCATGTCATGCCCTACCTGCACAGGTGTGCTGGCTACTCAAATGATCATATTAAGGAGGCCATTTAGTCAGCAGCAGCAGAAGTCCTGTGCCTGGACGCTCCAACAGCGGCCAGACACAAGCAGAAGCAGCAGAAGCAGCAGCAGCACCACCTTTTGTTTTTTGGCTGCAGCAGCAGCAGCAGCAGCAAGGCCCACAGGGCTGGCTAGCTGGCTAGCCAGCAAGCAGGTAGCAATGAAAGTAGGAATCTTTCTTTTTAACCCTGTAAGGGGGTGGTGCACTGTACCCGAAGATACTGCCATATCGGGTCAATGCATAGGGCGACGGAAGCAAGCTTCGAAATCGGCCCCCGTTCTCAAAAATCCATTTAATATATGGTCCCCAGATAGGGGACGTATCAGATATTAAACTGATAAGAACAGATACTACACTTGATCTTAGCCAAAAGGCCGAGAAGCGATAACCGTGAAAGGGGCGGGCCCAACAAGGTCCCCTTCATGGGCACTATCACTGCTTGCTGTCAGGGAGGCTGCCAGACAATTTTCCATGCACACTCTGGGCTGGGGGGCCGTCAACCACCAGTACACACAGCAGAACCTAAACCCATACCATTATTGCTAAGCAGCAAGACAGGGGCCCATTGCACTCCCACGGGGCCTTTTTAAATGCAATCCATAACCCGGATTTGCCAGGAACCCTTCTTACTCCTCCTACTTGCATGTGACACTGGGCTTAGGATCTGCATAGGAAACACACACACAAGCACACACCTACCTTTGTTGCCTGCAGATGCCTCCTTGGCTGTCCCCAAACGGTATCAAACCAACACCCACGGGAAGCTGTAAGCATAGAGGACATGCCTGCACCCCATTGGACTTACCTGTGTGGGTTAAATCCGGGTTATTTGACAACCTATGGCGGTGATGGTTCTGCTCAGGCAGAGCAGTGCTGATGCTCCTCATAAAGCTGTCGCTGCTGTGAAGGTTCTAGGTGACATCACAATCCCTATGGTTACATACACAACAAAGCTGGGTTGTTGTTGTTTACACTCTGCAAGGCCTGTGGAAGTGAGTGACATCATAGCACTGTAGTTCTGAGGGTTCTAGATGGATGCAACAATCTCCTGTTGCTTCTATGAAGGCCATAATAGACGACATCACCAAACAGCTCCATAGTCACATACACAGCAAAGGAGAGATGTTGTTTACACCTAGTGATGTCAGTGGTATTGAGTGACATCACAGCACAGTGCTAAGGCTCCTGGGCCTGGACACAGCAGCGGCTGCAATATCTCAACGGAGAATACGTTTATATATATGTGTGTGTGTGCGCGTATATATATATATATATATATATATATATATATATATATATATATATTTCTCCGCCGAAATCACTTTTAAACCCATTTCCACCTTTTTTTCCCTTCTCTTCCTCTTACTTTTTTTTCACGTTTTTTTACGTTTTTCTCCTTTTCGCCTCTTTTCTGGGCGTATTATTCTTCTTTTTCTTCTTTTTTTTCGTCTAATGCATACCCCATCAGTGCAGCAATGCTTATTCAATACCGCCAGCAGATGGAGACACTGGGGGATAATTTTCTAAGGATTTATACTGATTTTTCCTGTCTGAATTTGTCGCACAGAAAGTTGCAGGCCAAATATGTGTGACATTTCTGCGACTTTAGCTTCTAGAGCATTTTTACAACATTATACATAGGTGCTGAATACATAAAAAGCGACTGTTCAGCGACAGACAAGTCGCATCGGCTGAAAGTAGGCCAGAATGTCAGTCCATGTTGGAGCAGGTTTAGATACAGTCTAAAGCATAGATCTCAAAGTCTGTGCACAGAATTTAGCAAGGGCCTCGCACCTTCTGATGCATCAGGTAGGTGCACTATAGCATAGCCTAACCCTCTGTACTTTGGTCTATATTGATGCGGGACATAGACAGCCAGCTGATGACCAATCCATTAGTGCAATGGATGGCTGGAAGCATTTGTCTTTGCCTTTGCAATACCACAGAAGCAATGCATGGTCAATGTACAGCAATGACACACCTGTGTGAACAGCCAGGAGACCCCCCCATGTTATGTTACATAGTTACATAGTTAGTACGGTCGAAAAAAGACATATGTCCATCAAGTTCAACCAGGGAATTAAGGGGTAGGGGTGTGGCGCGATATTGGGGAAGGGATGAGATTTTATATTTCTTCATAAGCATTAATCTTATTTTGTCAATTAGGAACATTCAGCACCCACCCGCTATCAAGGCAGCTGCCTATCATGTCATGCCCTACCTGCACAGGTGTGCTGGCTACTCAAATGATCCAATTAAGGAGGCCATTTAGTCAGCAGCAGCAGAAGTCCTGTGCCTGGACTCTCCAACAGCGGCCAGACACAAGCAGAAGCAGAAGCAGCAGAAGCAGCAGCAGCACCACCTTTTGTTTTTTGGCTGCAGCAGCAGCAGCAGCAGCAAGGCCCACAGGGCTGGCTAGCTGGCTAGCCAGCAAGCAGGTAGCAATGAAAGTAGGAATCTTTCTTTTTAACCCTGTAAGGGGGTGGTGCACTGTACCCGAAGATACTGCCATATCGGGTCAATGCATAGGGCGACGGAAGCAAGCTTCGAAATCGGCCCCCGTTCTCAAAAATCCATTTAATATATGGTCCCCAGATAGGGGACGTATCAGATATTAAACTGATAAGAACAGATAAGGTTTCAACAAAATTTTATTGAATAAATAAGAAACCATACAAAATTTAAAATGCAAAATAATAAAAGGTTCACAAAAGTTTTAAAATACAAATAATAAAACCAGTAATAAAAGGAGAAAAAATAAAAATGGCAGGATAAAACATTATACCAATGTCATAAAAACTGATTATATTGTTATTTCGTTCCATAGAGGCAGACACCACATGGATGCTGCCTCGCTGGCCCCCAACTGTTTCTTGTCTCTTAGGTAATAGATGTACATCTCACTCAGGGCCAGCTTTATACAGTTTTTAACATCAATAAAATCATGTTTAAAAAGTAAGATGTTCCTAACTTTCCAGATGGCATTTTTAAAACAATTAATAATCATCCAGCAGATCATCTGCTGTTTAAAATTGGGGCAGTTAAAAAGACCGTAAAAGACACATTCGTGATTAAAATCTTTTAGGCCGCAGGCCCACTTCAAAAGTGGGCCTACCTTCCTCCAAAGCTCCCGTGCAAAAGGGCAGTTCCAAAATATGTGCAGCACCGTTTCGTCCACTCCGCAGCCATCTCTCGGGCACTTGGCTCTCGCCACCAGTCCTCGCCTGTGCTGGAACTCACGAGTAGGGAGGCACTGGTGGACGATTGCCCAGGCAAGATCCCTGTGTACATTCGCCAGAAACTTCCCGTACACGTTCCGCCATACCTTTTTGGATCTTGCCTGTGTGAAATTGGACACTGCCAGGGTAACCTCACTCCGCCTGAGGACCTTTGATACCTTTCTCTGGTCCCCCAGTATGTCAGGCTCCAAATCTTGGAGACCTAGGAGCCTGACTGTCTTTTCCAACACCACATAATGTTTTGGGGGACACAGAAGCACCGGAGCGTTCAGAGGGATGCGCAACCATCTTTTAAAAACCATGCCCGCAGCGTACCTTAAAAAGCAGCTAAAAATGCCATCGGATTTAATAATTTTAAAACAGAAACAGAAATACTTTATGTAAAAGAAAGTAAAAAGGTTAGGAACATCTTTCCCGCCATTATCTTTACTTTTGTACATAAAATCACGCTTTAATTTCTCCATTTTTGAACCCCATAAAAAAGTAAAAACAATTCTAGTTACTTTTTTAATGTATAAAATAGATGGAGGAAATACCATGGCAATGTATAGCATAATAGGGAGTAAAACCATCTTTTTTATTAAAATCTTCCCCTCCATGGTAAAGTTTCTAAGATTCCACATTAAAATCTTCTTCTCCATCTTAGCTATAGCTGAATCCCAGTTAGGGCTCCCATCATTGACCTGGTTAAAAACAATACCTAAAACTTTAATTTGATCCTGTTGCATTGTAACTCCTGGGGTGATGGATGAATCCCAGGAGCCAATATAAAAACAGTCACATTTATCTGTGTTTAGCTTAAAACCAGAGACCTCGCAGAAATAGCTGGTGTTCCTCAATGCCCCCCTCATGGATGGAGAGTCCGGGCACAGTATGGTGACATCATCCATGTACCCCAACACCTTTAGATGGGTCCCTCCTCCACCAGGTATCGGTACGCCTCTTACTACCCGGTCTTTTCTGAGGAGGGCCATCAGTGGTTCGATTGCGCAAATAAAAAGGAGTGGGGACAGGGGGCAGCCCTGTTTGACACCTGATAAAAGAGGAACACCGCTGGTTAAAAAGCCATTAACAGAGACTTGACTAAAACAGGATCGGTATAAAAGCATGATTCGGCTTAAAATCGTTTCAGGCACTGCCATCTTTTTAAGAACTAAAAACAGGTATTCATGGGAGACCCTATCAAAGGCTTTTTCAAAGTCTAAGGATAAAATTGCTACAGTTTGATTTCTATCCTTAAAATACCATAAAACATCTCTTAAAATATTTAGGGATTCAGCTATAGACCTTCCAGGTACCCCACAAACCTGATTTGGGTGAATTAATTTATGAATAAAAGGTTTAAAACGGACAGCTAATAACTTGGCTAAAACTTTATAATCGACATTTAAAAGTGTGATGGGGCGCCAATTTTTTAGCATATCTTTTTCACCCTTTTTAAAAAGTAATGATACAATCCCCCTCCTCCAGGAAGGGGGAAGTTCATTAACAATAAAAGTTTCTTTATACAATAAAACCATATCATCCTTTAAAATATCCCAAAAAGCTAAATAAAATTCGATGGGTAAACCATCTTCCCCAGGGGCCTTCCCACTAGAAAAACTTTTAAAAACAAATAAAAGTTCATCTAAGTTAAGATCACGGGATAAAACCTCCTGGTCTAAAACATCTAGCTTAAAATCAAGGGAATTAAGAACATGTTCTAAAAAGGATGGATTAAGATCTTTCTTATTAAAAAGAAGCTGGTAGAAGTTAAAAACTGCATCTAACATGCCTTTTGGAGTGGATTCACCCTCAAGGTTTTGGATGATATCCCTCCTATTCATCACTTTTTTAAAAAAGAAACGGGAACATTTCTCGCCCTCCTCCAGGTGCTGCACATGTGAGTTAAAAATGATTTGTTTCCCTTTCTTTTCTATGGCATGTTTTATTTCAGTTTTAAGGTTTAAAATATCATTTTCTACATCCATACCAGCTTCTTTCAATTTAAAAAGTACATTTAAACGCATGTTAAGAACATAAAACCACTGTTTTTCCATTTTTGCCTTCTTCTTACCTGCTTTGATAAAAAAAAATCTGATTTTAGATTTGGTGCCCTCCCACCAGTGCAGCATAGGCTCGTAGGGTTTTCTTTGTGATTGCCAGCATTGGTAGGTCCGCACAAACTCCTCTTTTATCTCAGGGTCCTCTAGGAGTGTGGTGTTTAATCTCCAGAGGCCCCTTTTTGCTTTTTGCTCCCCCTCTAGCTCCAGGCCCACCAAGAGGAGCTTATGATCAGAGAAGATATTCTGCTCGAGCGTGCATTTCAGGGGTTTAAAAGCTCTAGAGGAAAAAATAAAATCGATTCTGGAGCTCACTCTTCCATTGGACCATGTGGCGCCCGGGTCCTCCGGCAAGAGATCCTTCCAGCAATCTTTCAAATTAAAATCATCAATAAAATTTTTAAGCAGGTAAGAAGTGCGGTCTTTACGATTAATATCCCCACCCTGCCGGTGTTCCCCATCACGTATGCAGTTAAAATCACCTCCCACCAGCAGGGGGGAAGACCCAACACAAAACAGTGGTAAAATTTCAAATAGTTCTGCCCGCTCCTGTTTATCAGGAGGGGCATACACATTTAAAACACGAATTAAAAGTCCATTAAAATATAGATGAATTAAAAGAGCTCTGCCAGGCACAATCTCAGTTACTGTATGAATAGAAAAGGACTGGCCTCGGCAGAGCAGCCCAACACCCACAGAACGACAGTCATTTGCACCGGACCATATGGATGGGCCCAGCTTCCAGTCTTCTTTTAAGTCTTTATAGTCCATTTTACTAGGGATTCCACATTCTTGTAGCAGGCAAAGGTCAAAGTCACATGTCTCTAGATAAGAAAATAAAGCAGCCCTGCGATCAGGGCTCTTTAAAGACCTCACATTGAGTGAGGCAATTTTTACAGGGATAGGCATAGTTTATGGAGAGTCCGTGCTTGGAGAATCAAAGTCAATAATAAGCTGCGTACCGTCATCCCCCGCCTGCGGGGTCATCAGCTCCTTGATGTTCTGAGGGTCGGAGCTTGAGATCGATGATGCCCCGACCCTGAGCTCGCTCTCGTCCGAACTACGGCACGCCGCTTTCCTTTGAATGTCTTCCTCTTCTTCTTCTCTTTGTCTTTTAAATGTCACACTGCTGTCCATATCCTCTGTGTTGCTCTCACTCGATGTAATCTCTGGCCCCCGGCTGATGGATCTGCGTCTTCTTTCATCTTTTGACGACTGGAACTGCTGCACAGGGGCCTGTGAGGCCTCTTTTCCGGAACCTTTGCCGCTACCTTGGGAAGTTTTCATCGCTTGTTCCCCAGCAAGCGTTGCTGAGGACTGTTGCTCCAACTTCCCCATCGATCGACGATGGCCAGTTTTACCCACCGGGTCCACTGCTGGCGGGGCAGCAAACCCTGGTTTGGCGCCACTTGTCTTCTTGGCCCTGTCCTGTATAGGCGGAGTAACAGGACCGGGCTCAGACCTGGCCACCTGGCTCCCCTTCCGGCGGGCTTTCACCGGGGCCTCTTCGTCCGGAGCAGGGCGACCCTGGGCCAAGCCAGTACCTGGCTTATGCTGCAATTTTGGGTCCACCTCTGCCCCCACCGAGGCCCGTCGGCTGCCACCCGCCACAGGTGAGCCCCCTTCAGAAGTTTTGGCGGGCTCTTGAGCCAGGTAGGAAGTCGATCGACGTCTTTCAATTTCCCGGGCAGTAAACTCGATCACCCGCCCGGGCTTCGTGGAATCCCCATGGCCTCCCCCTAGCACTACCACCGGTGGGCCCCCCGATGGAGCACCAGAGGTCTTGGGCCTGGACCCATCAGTACCTGCCATCTGGGGTTTGGGCATCTTAAAAAAGGACGTCTTTTGTCCTGTCCCCTCTTTGGGTGGGCCCAGCCTTGACCCACCCATCGTAGTTTTTGCTTTATGGGGACAGGAATTAAAATTGTGATTTTCCTCTCCGCAGAGGTTGCACCTTATCGTATGGCTACATCTTGAGGCTATGTGACCTTCTTGGCCACACCTATTGCAGCGAATCACACGCTCCGCGCCGCAGGTCTCCTGGGTGTGGCCAAACCTCAAGCAATTTCGGCAATACATAGGCATTTGAGGATAGAACAGGAAGCCCCGAACTCTCCCGATGGCAAAATTTGGGGGCGGATGGCAAAGACCCCCAATACCACCGGGATCCTTACGGAGCTTGACCCAGAACTTCCTCTTGCCGTTCCAGAACCGCACGGAGTTCAAGATTTTGTTTGCGAATCGCACCTCTTCGCAGTATCGTCGAAGAAAAGTGGCTATATCCTCCGTGGTCACATGAGGGCTGTGCATAGCCACCACCAACGGTATATGTTCCTCACCATAGAGGAACTGGAACGAAAGACCGTCGAGTCGATCGTCCCTCTGGTCCGCACCAGACAAGGTTGCATAGATGTTATCGCAACACGCCGTGGCCGTGAAGGTGACGGTATACAGGCCACGGCTTTCCTGGTCATTTAGACACAGGATGTCCTCCCTATTGAGGCGGAAGTAGTCAAGAAGAATCACCTCCGCAATGAAGCGGAGGTTCTTCAACTGACGATGGCTCTCCGACACCTCTATGCGGATGGTATTTCGCATCGACATTTCCCCAGAGGGGAAAGCCCAGGAGAACGGCATCTTCCACACCCAGGGACTAAGCCCCTTCCCCAATAGCAGCAGGGGCTCGGAATCCCGCTATAAAAGCGGAACCCTTACCCAAGGCAGAGGTCGGGGGTACCCTAGGTGCTTCCGAAGCTACAGGTAACGCTCAACGTACCGAAAATGCCTTCTGAGACACAAGGTCCCAGAGACAGGGGGATCGCAACCCGTTGTCTGTGGACTAAGCCCGCTCCCCAATAGCAGCAAGGGGGTGAAGTCCCTCCATAAGGAGAGACAATCCCCCAAGGCCGAGAAGCGGGGTACCACAGACACCTTCCGACCAGACCAAATGCAGATACTACACTTGATCTTAGCCAAAAGGCCGAGAAGCGATAACCGTGAAAGGGGCGGGCCCAACAAGGTCCCCTTCATGGGCACTATCACTGCTTGCTGTCAGGGAGGCTGCCAGACAATTTTCCATGCACACTCTGGGCTGGGGGGCAGTCAACCACCAGTACACACAGCAGAACCTAAACCCATACCATTATTGCTAAGCAGCAAGACAGGGGCCCATTGCACTCCCACGGGGCCTTTTTAAATGCAATCCATAACCCGGATTTGCCAGGAACCCTTCTTACTCCTCCTACTTGCATGTGACACTGGGCTTAGGATCTGCATAGGAAACACACACACAAGCACACACCTACCTTTGTTGCCTGCAGATGCCTCCTTGGCTGTCCCCAAACGGTATCAAACCAACACCCACGGGAAGCTGTAAGCATAGAGGACATGCCTGCACCCCATTGGACTTACCTGTGTGGGTTAAATCCGGGTTATTTGACAACCTATGGCGGTGATGGTTCTGCTCAGGAAGAGCAGTGCTGATGCTCCTCATAAAGCTGTCGCTGCTGTGAAGGTTCTAGGTGACATCACAATCCCTATGGTTACATACACAACAAAGCTGGGTTGTTGTTGTTTACACTCTGCAAGGCCTGTGGAAGTGAGTGACATCATAGCACTGTAGTTCTGAGGGTTCTAGATGGATGCAACAATCTCCTGTTGCTTCTATGAAGGCCATAATAGACGACATCACCAAACAGCTCCATAGTCACATACACAGCAAAGGAGAGATGTTGTTTACACCTAGTGATGTCAGTGGTATTGAGTGACATCACAGCACAGTGCTAAGGCTCCTGGGCCTGGACACAGCAGCGGCTGCAATATCTCAACGGAGAATACGTTTATATATATGTGTGTGTGTGCGCGTATATATATATATATATATATATATATATATATATATATATATATTTCTCCGCCGAAATCACTTTTAAACCCATTTCCACCTTTTTTTCCCTTCTCTTCCTCTTACTTTTTTTTCACGTTTTTTTACGTTTTTCTCCTTTTCGCCTCTTTTCTGGGCGTATTATTCTTCTTTTTCTTCTTTTTTTTCGTCTAATGCATACCCCATCAGTGCAGCAATGCTTATTCAATACCGCCAGCAGATGGAGACACTGGGGGATAATTTTCTAAGGATTTATACTGATTTTTCCTGTCTGAATTTGTCGCACAGAAAGTTGCAGGCCAAATATGTGTGACATTTCTGCGACTTTAGCTTCTAGAGCATTTTTACAACATTATACATAGGTGCTGAATACATAAAAAGCGACTGTTCAGCGACAGACAAGTCGCATCGGCTGAAAGTAGGCCAGAATGTCAGTCCATGTTGGAGCAGGTTTAGATACAGTCTAAAGCATAGATCTCAAAGTCTGTGCACAGAATTTAGCAAGGGCCTCGCACCTTCTGATGCATCAGGTAGGTGCACTATAGCATAGCCTAACCCTCTGTACTTTGGTCTATATTGATGCGGGACATAGACAGCCAGCTGATGACCAATCCATTAGTGCAATGGATGGCTGGAAGCATTTGTCTTTGCCTTTGCAATACCACAGAAGCAATGCATGGTCAATGTACAGCAATGACACACCTGTGTGAACAGCCAGGAGACCCCCCCATGTTATGTTACATAGTTACATAGTTAGTACGGTCGAAAAAAGACATATGTCCATCAAGTTCAACCAGGGAATTAAGGGGTAGGGGTGTGGCGCGATATTGGGGAAGGGATGAGATTTTATATTTCTTCATAAGCATTAATCTTATTTTGTCAATTAGGAACATTCAGCACCCACCCGCTATCAAGGCAGCTGCCTATCATGTCATGCCCTACCTGCACAGGTGTGCTGGCTACTCAAATGATCCAATTAAGGAGGCCATTTAGTCAGCAGCAGCAGAAGTCCTGTGCCTGGACGCTCCAACAGCGGCCAGACACAAGCAGAAGCAGCAGAAGCAGCAGCAGCACCACCTTTTGTTTTTTGGCTGCAGCAGCAGCAGCAGCAGCAAGGCCCACAGGGCTGGCTAGCTGGCTAGCCAGCAAGCAGGTAGCAATGAAAGTAGGAATCTTTCTTTTTAACCCTGTAAGGGGGTGGTGCACTGTACCCGAAGATACTGCCATATCGGGTCAATGCATAGGGCGACGGAAGCAAGCTTCGAAATCGGCCCCCGTTCTCAAAAATCCATTTAATATATGGTCCCCAGATAGGGGACGTATCAGATATTAAACTGATAAGAACAGATACTACACTTGATCTTAGCCAAAAGGCCGAGAAGCGATAACCGTGAAAGGGGCGGGCCCAACAAGGTCCCCTTCATGGGCACTATCACTGCTTGCTGTCAGGGAGGCTGCCAGACAATTTTCCATGCACACTCTGGGCTGGGGGGCAGTCAACCACCAGTACACACAGCAGAACCTAAACCCATACCATTATTGCTAAGCAGCAAGACAGGGGCCCATTGCACTCCCACGGGGCCTTTTTAAATGCAATCCATAACCCGGATTTGCCAGGAACCCTTCTTACTCCTCCTACTTGCATGTGACACTGGGCTTAGGATCTGCATAGGAAACACACACACAAGCACACACCTACCTTTGTTGCCTGCAGATGCCTCCTTGGCTGTCCCCAAACGGTATCAAACCAACACCCACGGGAAGCTGTAAGCATAGAGGACATGCCTGCACCCCATTGGACTTACCTGTGTGGGTTAAATCCGGGTTATTTGACAACCTATGGCGGTGATGGTTCTGCTCAGGCAGAGCAGTGCTGATGCTCCTCATAAAGCTGTCGCTGCTGTGAAGGTTCTAGGTGACATCACAATCCCTATGGTTACATACACAACAAAGCTGGGTTGTTGTTGTTTACACTCTGCAAGGCCTGTGGAAGTGAGTGACATCATAGCACTGTAGTTCTGAGGGTTCTAGATGGATGCAACAATCTCCTGTTGCTTCTATGAAGGCCATAATAGACGACATCACCAAACAGCTCCATAGTCACATACACAGCAAAGGAGAGATGTTGTTTACACCTAGTGATGTCAGTGGTATTGAGTGACATCACAGCACAGTGCTAAGGCTCCTGGGCCTGGACACAGCAGCGGCTGCAATATCTCAACGGAGAATACGTTTATATATATGTGTGTGTGCGCGTATATATATATATATATATATATATATATATTTCTCCGCCGAAATCACTTTTAAACCCATTTCCACCTTTTTTTCCCTTCTCTTCCTCTTACTTTTTTTTCACGTTTTTTTACGTTTTTCTCCTTTTCGCCTCTTTTCTGGGCGTATTATTCTTCTTTTTCTTCTTTTTTTTCGTCTAATGCATACCCCATCAGTGCAGCAATGCTTATTCAATACCGCCAGCAGATGGAGACACTGGGGGATAATTTTCTAAGGATTTATACTGATTTTTCCTGTCTGAATTTGTCGCACAGAAAGTTGCAGGCCAAATATGTGTGACATTTCTGCGACTTTAGCTTCTAGAGCATTTTTACAACATTATACATAGGTGCTGAATACATAAAAAGCGACTGTTCAGCGACAGACAAGTCGCATCGGCTGAAAGTAGGCCAGAATGTCAGTCCATGTTGGAGCAGGTTTAGATACAGTCTAAAGCATAGATCTCAAAGTCTGTGCACAGAATTTAGCAAGGGCCTCGCACCTTCTGATGCATCAGGTAGGTGCACTATAGCATAGCCTAACCCTCTGTACTTTGGTCTATATTGATGTGGGACATAGACAGCCAGCTGATGACCAATCCATTAGTGCAATGGATGGCTGGAAGCATTTGTCTTTGCCTTTGCAATACCACAGAAGCAATGCATGGTCAATGTACAGCAATGACACACCTGTGTGAACAGCCAGGAGACCCCCCCATGTTATGTTACATAGTTACATAGTTAGTACGGTCGAAAAAAGACATATGTCCATCAAGTTCAACCAGGGAATTAAGGGGTAGGGGTGTGGCGCGATATTGGGGAAGGGATGAGATTTTATATTTCTTCATAAGCATTAATCTTATTTTGTCAATTAGGAACATTCAGCACCCACCCGCTATCAAGGCAGCTGCCTATCATGTCATGCCCTACCTGCACAGGTGTGCTGGCTACTCAAATGATCCAATTAAGGAGGCCATTTAGTCAGCAGCAGCAGAAG
Source organism: Hyla sarda (assembly GCF_029499605.1). Taxonomy (NCBI): domain Eukaryota; kingdom Metazoa; phylum Chordata; class Amphibia; order Anura; family Hylidae; genus Hyla; species Hyla sarda. The sequence continues at coordinate 456,407 of NW_026608165.1, read as the reverse complement.
TCCTGTGCCTGGACGCTCCAACAGCGGCCAGACACAAGCAGAAGCAGCAGAAGCAGCAGCAGCACCACCTTTTGTTTTTTGGCTGCAGCAGCAGCAGCAGCAGCAGCAAGGCCCACAGGGCTGGCTAGCTGGCTAGCCAGTGAGCAGGCAGCAATGAAAGTAGGAATCTTTCTTTTTAACCCTGTAAGGGGGTGGTGCACTGTACCCGAAGATACTGCCATATCGGGTCAATGCATAGGGCGACGGAAGCAAGCTTCGAAATCGGCCCCCGTTCTCAAAAATCCATTTAATATATGGTCCCCAGATAGGGGACGTATCAGATATTAAACTGATAAGAACAGATACTACACTTGATCTTAGCCAAAAGGCCGAGAAGCGATAACCGTGAAAGGGGCGGGCCCAACAAGGTCCCCTTCATGGGCACTATCACTGCTTGCTGTCAGGGAGGCTGCCAGACAATTTTCCATGCACACTCTGGGCTGGGGGGCAGTCAACCACCAGTACACACAGCAGAACCTAAACCCATACCATTATTGCTAAGCAGCAAGACAGGGGCCCATTGCACTCCCACGGGGCCTTTTTAAATGCAATCCATAACCCGGATTTGCCAGGAACCCTTCTTACTCCTCCTACTTGCATGTGACACTGGGCTTAGGATCTGCATAGGAAACACACACACAAGCACACACCTACCTTTGTTGCCTGCAGATGCCTCCTTGGCTGTCCCCAAACGGTATCAAACCAACACCCACGGGAAGCTGTAAGCATAGAGGACATGCCTGCACCCCATTGGACTTACCTGTGTGGGTTAAATCCGGGTTATTTGACAACCTATGGCGGTGATGGTTCTGCTCAGGCAGAGCAGTGCTGATGCTCCTCATAAAGCTGTCGCTGCTGTGAAGGTTCTAGGTGACATCACAATCCCTATGGTTACATACACAACAAAGCTGGGTTGTTGTTGTTTACACTCTGCAAGGCCTGTGGAAGTGAGTGACATCATAGCACTGTAGTTCTGAGGGTTCTAGATGGATGCAACAATCTCCTGTTGCTTCTATGAAGGCCATAATAGACGACATCACCAAACAGCTCCATAGTCACATACACAGCAAAGGAGAGATGTTGTTTACACCTAGTGATGTCAGTGGTATTGAGTGACATCACAGCACAGTGCTAAGGCTCCTGGGCCTGGACACAGCAGCGGCTGCAATATCTCAACGGAGAATACGTTTATATATATGTGTGTGTGTGTGCGCGTATATATATATATATATATATATATATATATATATATATATATATATATATATATATATATATATATTCTCCGCCGAAATCACTTTTAAACCCATTTCCACCTTTTTTTCCCTTCTCTTCCTCTTACTTTTTTTTCACGTTTTTTTACGTTTTTCTCCTTTTCGCCTCTTTTCTGGGCGTATTATTCTTCTTTTTCTTCTTTTTTTTCGTCTAATGCATACCCCATCAGTGCAGCAATGCTTATTCAATACCGCCAGCAGATGGAGACACTGGGGGATAATTTTCTAAGGATTTATACTGATTTTTCCTGTCTGAATTTGTCGCACAGAAAGTTGCAGGCCAAATATGTGTGACATTTCTGCGACTTTAGCTTCTAGAGCATTTTTACAACATTATACATAGGTGCTGAATACATAAAAAGCGACTGTTCAGCGACAGACAAGTCGCATCGGCTGAAAGTAGGCCAGAATGTCAGTCCATGTTGGAGCAGGTTTAGATACAGTCTAAAGCATAGATCTCAAAGTCTGTGCACAGAATTTAGCAAGGGCCTCGCACCTTCTGATGCATCAGGTAGGTGCACTATAGCATAGCCTAACCCTCTGTACTTTGGTCTATATTGATGCGGGACATAGACAGCCAGCTGATGACCAATCCATTAGTGCAATGGATGGCTGGAAGCATTTGTCTTTGCCTTTGCAATACCACAGAAGCAATGCATGGTCAATGTACAGCAATGACACACCTGTGTGAACAGCCAGGAGACCCCCCCATGTTATGTTACATAGTTACATAGTTAGTACGGTCGAAAAAAGACATATGTCCATCAAGTTCAACCAGGGAATTAAGGGGTAGGGGTGTGGCGCGATATTGGGGAAGGGATGAGATTTTATATTTCTTCATAAGCATTAATCTTATTTTGTCAATTAGGAACATTCAGCACCCACCCGCTATCAAGGCAGCTGCCTATCATGTCATGCCCTACCTGCACAGGTGTGCTGGCTACTCAAATGATCCAATTAAGGAGGCCATTTAGTCAGCAGCAGCAGAAGTCCTGTGCCTGGACGCTCCAACAGCGGCCAGACACAAGCAGAAGCAGAAGCAGAAGCAGCAGCAGCACCACCTTTTGTTTTTTGGCTGCAGCAGCAGCAGCAGCAGCAAGGCCCACAGGGCTGGCTAGCTGGCTAGCCAGCAAGCAGGTAGCAATGAAAGTAGGAATCTTTCTTTTTAACCCTGTAAGGGGGTGGTGCACTGTACCCGAAGATACTGCCATATCGGGTCAATGCATAGGGCGACGGAAGCAAGCTTCGAAATCGGCCCCCGTTCTCAAAAATCCATTTAATATATGGTCCCCAGATAGGGGACGTATCAGATATTAAACTGATAAGAACAGATACTACACTTGATCTTAGCCAAAAGGCCGAGAAGCGATAACCGTGAAAGGGGCGGGCCCAACAAGGTCCCCTTCATGGGCACTATCACTGCTTGCTGTCAGGGAGGCTGCCAGACAATTTTCCATGCACACTCTGGGCTGGGGGGCAGTCAACCACCAGTACACACAGCAGAACCTAAACCCATACCATTATTGCTAAGCAGCAAGACAGGGGCCCATTGCACTCCCACGGGGCCTTTTTAAATGCAATCCATAACCCGGATTTGCCAGGAACCCTTCTTACTCCTCCTACTTGCATGTGACACTGGGCTTAGGATCTGCATAGGAAACACACACACAAGCACACACCTACCTTTGTTGCCTGCAGATGCCTCCTTGGCTGTCCCCAAACGGTATCAAACCAACACCCACGGGAAGCTGTAAGCATAGAGGACATGCCTGCACCCCATTGGACTTACCTGTGTGGGTTAAATCCGGGTTATTTGACAACCTATGGCGGTGATGGTTCTGCTCAGGCAGAGCAGTGCTGATGCTCCTCATAAAGCTGTCGCTGCTGTGAAGGTTCTAGGTGACATCACAATCCCTATGGTTACATACACAACAAAGCTGGGTTGTTGTTGTTTACACTCTGCAAGGCCTGTGGAAGTGAGTGACATCATAGCACTGTAGTTCTGAGGGTTCTAGATGGATGCAACAATCTCCTGTTGCTTCTATGAAGGCCATAATAGACGACATCACCAAACAGCTCCATAGTCACATACACAGCAAAGGAGAGATGTTGTTTACACCTAGTGATGTCAGTGGTATTGAGTGACATCACAGCACAGTGCTAAGGCTCCTGGGCCTGGACACAGCAGCGGCTGCAATATCTCAACGGAGAATACGTTTATATATATGTGTGTGTGTGCGCGTATATATATATATATATATATATATATATATATATATATATATATATCTCCGCCGAAATCACTTTTAAACCCATTTCCACCTTTTTTTCCCTTCTCTTCCTCTTACTTTTTTTTCACGTTTTTTTACGTTTTTCTCCTTTTCGCCTCTTTTCTGGGCGTATTATTCTTCTTTTTCTTCTTTTTTTTCGTCTAATGCATACCCCATCAGTGCAGCAATGCTTATTCAATACCGCCAGCAGATGGAGACACTGGGGGATAATTTTCTAAGGATTTATACTGATTTTTCCTGTCTGAATTTGTCGCACAGAAAGTTGCAGGCCAAATATGTGTGACATTTCTGCGACTTTAGCTTCTAGAGCATTTTTACAACATTATACATAGGTGCTGAATACATAAAAAGCGACTGTTCAGCGACAGACAAGTCGCATCGGCTGAAAGTAGGCCAGAATGTCAGTCCATGTTGGAGCAGGTTTAGATACAGTCTAAAGCATAGATCTCAAAGTCTGTGCACAGAATTTAGCAAGGGCCTCGCACCTTCTGATGCATCAGGTAGGTGCACTATAGCATAGCCTAACCCTCTGTACTTTGGTCTATATTGATGCGGGACATAGACAGCCAGCTGATGACCAATCCATTAGTGCAATGGATGGCTGGAAGCATTTGTCTTTGCCTTTGCAATACCACAGAAGCAATGCATGGTCAATGTACAGCAATGACACACCTGTGTGAACAGCCAGGAGACCCCCCCATGTTATGTTACATAGTTACATAGTTAGTACGGTCGAAAAAAGACATATGTCCATCAAGTTCAACCAGGGAATTAAGGGGTAGGGGTGTGGCGCGATATTGGGGAAGGGATGAGATTTTATATTTCTTCATAAGCATTAATCTTATTTTGTCAATTAGGAACATTCAGCACCCACCCGCTATCAAGGCAGCTGCCTATCATGTCATGCCCTACCTGCACAGGTGTGCTGGCTACTCAAATGATCCAATTAAGGAGGCCATTTAGTCAGCAGCAGCAGAAGTCCTGTGCCTGGACGCTCCAACAGCGGCCAGACACAAGCAGAAGCAGCAGAAGCAGCAGCAGCACCACCTTTTGTTTTTTGGCTGCAGCAGCAGCAGCAGCAGCAAGGCCCACAGGGCTGGCTAGCTGGCTAGCCAGCAAGCAGGTAGCAATGAAAGTAGGAATCTTTCTTTTTAACCCTGTAAGGGGGTGGTGCACTGTACCCGAAGATACTGCCATATCGGGTCAATGCATAGGGCGACGGAAGCAAGCTTCGAAATCGGCCCCCGTTCTCAAAAATCCATTTAATATATGGTCCCCAGATAGGGGACGTATCAGATATTAAACTGATAAGAACAGATACTACACTTGATCTTAGCCAAAAGGCCGAGAAGCGATAACCGTGAAAGGGGCGGGCCCAACAAGGTCCCCTTCATGGGCACTATCACTGCTTGCTGTCAGGGAGGCTGCCAGACAATTTTCCATGCACACTCTGGGCTGGGGGGCAGTCAACCACCAGTACACACAGCAGAACCTAAACCCATACCATTATTGCTAAGCAGCAAGACAGGGGCCCATTGCACTCCCACGGGGCCTTTTTAAATGCAATCCATAACCCGGATTTGCCAGGAACCCTTCTTACTCCTCCTACTTGCATGTGACACTGGGCTTAGGATCTGCATAGGAAACACACACACAAGCACACACCTACCTTTGTTGCCTGCAGATGCCTCCTTGGCTGTCCCCAAACGGTATCAAACCAACACCCACGGGAAGCTGTAAGCATAGAGGACATGCCTGCACCCCATTGGACTTACCTGTGTGGGTTAAATCCGGGTTATTTGACAACCTATGGCGGTGATGGTTCTGCTCAGGCAGAGCAGTGCTGATGCTCCTCATAAAGCTGTCGCTGCTGTGAAGGTTCTAGGTGACATCACAATCCCTATGGTTACATACACAACAAAGCTGGGTTGTTGTTGTTTACACTCTGCAAGGCCTGTGGAAGTGAGTGACATCATAGCACTGTAGTTCTGAGGGTTCTAGATGGATGCAACAATCTCCTGTTGCTTCTATGAAGGCCATAATAGACGACATCACCAAACAGCTCCATAGTCACATACACAGCAAAGGAGAGATGTTGTTTACACCTAGTGATGTCAGTGGTATTGAGTGACATCACAGCACAGTGCTAAGGCTCCTGGGCCTGGACACAGCAGCGGCTGCAATATCTCAACGGAGAATACGTTTATATATATGTGTGTGTGTGTGCGCGTATATATATATATATATATATATATATATATATATATATATATATATTCTCCGCCGAAATCACTTTTAAACCCATTTCCACCTTTTTTTCCCTTCTCTTCCTCTTACTTTTTTTTCACGTTTTTTTACGTTTTTCTCCTTTTCGCCTCTTTTCTGGGCGTATTATTCTTCTTTTTCTTCTTTTTTTTCGTCTAATGCATACCCCATCAGTGCAGCAATGCTTATTCAATACCGCCAGCAGATGGAGACACTGGGGGATAATTTTCTAAGGATTTATACTGATTTTTCCTGTCTGAATTTGTCGCACAGAAAGTTGCAGGCCAAATATGTGTGACATTTCTGCGACTTTAGCTTCTAGAGCATTTTTACAACATTATACATAGGTGCTGAATACATAAAAAGCGACTGTTCAGCGACAGACAAGTCGCATCGGCTGAAAGTAGGCCAGAATGTCAGTCCATGTTGGAGCAGGTTTAGATACAGTCTAAAGCATAGATCTCAAAGTCTGTGCACAGAATTTAGCAAGGGCCTCGCACCTTCTGATGCATCAGGTAGGTGCACTATAGCATAGCCTAACCCTCTGTACTTTGGTCTATATTGATGCGGGACATAGACAGCCAGCTGATGACCAATCCATTAGTGCAATGGATGGCTGGAAGCATTTGTCTTTGCCTTTGCAATACCACAGAAGCAATGCATGGTCAATGTACAGCAATGACACACCTGTGTGAACAGCCAGGAGACCCCCCCATGTTATGTTACATAGTTACATAGTTAGTACGGTCGAAAAAAGACATATGTCCATCAAGTTCAACCAGGGAATTAAGGGGTAGGGGTGTGGCGCGATATTGGGGAAGGGATGAGATTTTATATTTCTTCATAAGCATTAATCTTATTTTGTCAATTAGGAACATTCAGCACCCACCCGTTATCAAGGCAGCTGCCTTTCATGTCATGCCCTACCTGCACAGGTGTGCTGGCTACTCAAATGATCCAATTAAGGAGGCCATTTAGTCAGCAGCAGCAGAAGTCCTGTGCCTGGACGCTCCAACAGCGGCCAGACACAAGCAGAAGCAGCAGAAGCAGCAGCAGCACCACCTTTTGTTTTTTGGCTGCAGCAGCAGCAGCAGCAGCAAGGCCCACAGGGCTGGCTAGCTGGCTAGCCAGCAAGCAGGTAGCAATGAAAGTAGGAATCTTTCTTTTTAACCCTGTAAGGGGGTGGTGCACTGTACCCGAAGATACTGCCATATCGGGTCAATGCATAGGGCGACGGAAGCAAGCTTCGAAATCGGCCCCCGTTCTCAAAAATCCATTTAATATATGGTCCCCAGATAGGGGACGTATCAGATATTAAACTGATAAGAACAGATACTACACTTGATCTTAGCCAAAAGGCCGAGAAGCGATAACCGTGAAAGGGGTGGGCCCAACAAGGTCCCCTTCATGGGCACTATCACTGCTTGCTGTCAGGGAGGCTGCCAGACAATTTTCCATGCACACTCTGGGCTGGGGGGCAGTCAACCACCAGTACACACAGCAGAACCTAAACCCATACCATTATTGCTAAGCAGCAAGACAGGGGCCCATTGCACTCCCACGGGGCCTTTTTAAATGCAATCCATAACCCGGATTTGCCAGGAACCCTTCTTACTCCTCCTACTTGCATGTGACACTGGGCTTAGGATCTGCATAGGAAACACAAACACAAGCACACACCTACCTTTGTTGCCTGCAGATGCCTCCTTGGCTGTCCCCAAACGGTATCAAACCAACACCCACGGGAAGCTGTAAGCATAGAGGACATGCCTGCACCCCATTGGACTTACCTGTGTGGGTTAAATCCGGGTTATTTGACAACCTATGGCGGTGATGGTTCTGCTCAGGCAGAGCAGTGCTGATGCTCCTCATAAAGCTGTCGCTGCTGTGAAGGTTCTAGGTGACATCACAATCCCTATGGTTACATACACAACAAAGCTGGGTTGTTGTTGTTTACACTCTGCAAGGCCTGTGGAAGTGAGTGACATCATAGCACTGTAGTTCTGAGGGTTCTAGATGGATGCAACAATCTCCTGTTGCTTCTATGAAGGCCATAATAGACGACATCACCAAACAGCTCCATAGTCACATACACAGCAAAGGAGAGATGTTGTTTACACCTAGTGATGTCAGTGGTATTGAGTGACATCACAGCACAGTGCTAAGGCTCCTGGGCCTGGACACAGCAGCGGCTGCAATATCTCAACGGAGATTACGTTTATATATATGTGTGTGTGTGCGCGTATATATATATATATATATATATATATATATATATATATATATATTTCTCCGCCGAAATCACTTTTAAACCCATTTCCACCTTTTTTTCCCTTCTCTTCCTCTTACTTTTTTTTCACGTTTTTTTACGTTTTTCTCCTTTTCGCCTCTTTTCTGGGCGTATTATTCTTCTTTTTCTTCTTTTTTTTCGTCTAATGCATACCCCATCAGTGCAGCAATGCTTATTCAATACCGCCAGCAGATGGAGACACTGGGGGATAATTTTCTAAGGATTTATACTGATTTTTCCTGTCTGAATTTGTCGCACAGAAAGTTGCAGGCCAAATATGTGTGACATTTCTGCGACTTTAGCTTCTAGAGCATTTTTACAACATTATACATAGGTGCTGAATACATAAAAAGCGACTGTTCAGCGACAGACAAGTCGCATCGGCTGAAAGTAGGCCAGAATGTCAGTCCATGTTGGAGCAGGTTTAGATACAGTCTAAAGCATAGATCTCAAAGTCTGTGCACAGAATTTAGCAAGGGCCTCGCACCTTCTGATGCATCAGGTAGGTGCACTATAGCATAGCCTAACCCTCTGTACTTTGGTCTATATTGATGCGGGACATAGACAGCCAGCTGATGACCAATCCATTAGTGCAATGGATGGCTGGAAGCATTTGTCTTTGCCTTTGCAATACCACAGAAGCAATGCATGGTCAATGTACAGCAATGACACACCTGTGTGAACAGCCAGGAGACCCCCCCATGTTATGTTACATAGTTACATAGTTAGTACGGTCGAAAAAAGACATATGTCCATTGTCACGATTCGGCTTCCAGGTAGTGGATCCTCTGTGTCAGCGAGGGATTGGCGTGGACCGTGCTAGTGGACCGGTTCTAAGAGGCTACTGGTTTTCACCAGAGCCCGCCGCAAAGCGGGATGGTCTTGCTGCGGCAGTAGCAACCAGGTCGTATCCACTAGCAACGGCTCTACCTCGCTGACTGCTGAGAAGGCGTGGGACAGAAGGACTAGGCAGAGGCAAGGTCAGACGTAGCAGAAGGTCGGGGGCAGGCGGCAAGGTTCGTAGTCAGGAAGGGTAGCAGAAGTTCAGGTACACAGGCTTTGGACAACACTAAACGCTTTCACTGGCACAAGGCAACAAGATCCGGCAAGGGAGTGCAAGGGAGGAGACTAGATATAGCCAGGGAACAGGTGGGAACCAATTAAGCTAATTGGGCCAGGCACCAATCATTGTTTCACTGGCCCTTTAAGTCTCAGAGAGCTGGCGCGCGCGCGCCCTAGAGAGCGGAGCCGCGCGCGCCAGCACATGACAGCAGGGGACCGGGACGGGTAAGTGACCTGGGATGCGATTCGCGAGCGGGCGCGTCCCGCTGTGCGAATCGCATCCCCAACGGCCAAGACAGTGCAGCGCTCCCGGTCAGCGGGACTGACCGGGGCGCTGCAGGGAGAAAGACGCCGTGAGCGCTCCGGGGAGGAGCGGGGACCCGGAGCGCTAGGCGTAACAGTACCCCCCCCCTTAGGTTTCCCCTTCTCTTTGTCCGGTAACTGCCTCCCCTGGGATGAGGACACCTGGAAAGAATGGGGGGTTTCCTCAACGGCAGGCAGTACAGCAGGAGTGGGAATGGGGAGGGAGGGCAGAGGGCGAGGCCTGGCACGGAGCAGTGTGACACCAGGACGGGGACCATGGGGAGGCACAGAGGCTTGCCTGACGGGACTGGGAGGGGGGGAGAGGCACTTCCTGTGGCAGGCAGAGTCCCAATTCCTGATCTCCCCGGTGGTCCAATCAATGGTGGGGGAATGAAGCCGGAGCCAAGGCAGACCGAGGAGGACCTCAGAGGTACAGCCGGGGAGAACGAAGATCTCAATCCTCTCAAGGTGGGGTCCAATAGACATGAGGAGGGGCTCTGTGCGGTAACGCACGGTGCAGTCCAATCTGGCTCCGTTGACCGCGGAAATGTAGAGCGGCTTGACGAGACGGGTCACCGGGATGCTGAATTTATTAACAAACGACTCCAAAATAAAATTTCCAGAGGCACTGGAGTCCAAGCAGGCCACGGCTGAGAGGGAGGAGTTGGCTGAAGAAGAAATCCGCACGGGTACCGTGAGACGTGGATGAGCAGACTTGGAACCAAGAGACGCCACACCCACGTGAGCTGGGTGCGTGCGTGCGTTTCCCAGGCGTGGAGGACGGATAGGGCAATCCACCAAGAAATGCTCGGTACTGGCACAGTAAAGACAGAGATTTTCTTCCCTACGGCGATTCCCCTCTTCCTGGGTCAGGCGAGACTTATCCACTTGCATGGCCTCCTCGGCGGGAGGCCCAGGCGTAGATTGCAACGGATACTGTGGGAGAGGTGCCCAGAAATCTAAGTCTTTTTCCTGGCGGAGCTCTTGGTGTCGCTCAGAAAAACGCATGTCAATGCGGGTAGCTAGATGGATGAGTTCTTGCAGATTGGCAGGAATCTCTCGTGCGGCCAGCACATCCTTGATGCGACTGGATAGGCCTTTTTTAAAGGTCGCGCAGAGAGCCTCGTTATTCCAGGATAATTCTGAAGCAAGAGTACGGAATTGTACGGCATACTCGCCAACGGAAGAATTACCCTGGACCAGGTTCAACAGGGCAGTCTCGGCAGAAGAAGCTCGGGCTGGCTCCTCGAAGACACTCCGGAGTTCAGTGAAGAAGGCCTGGACTGTGGCTGTGGCAGGATCATTGCGGTCCCAGAGCGGTGTGGCCCAAGACAAGGCCTTTCCTGAGAGAAGGCTTACTATGAACGCCACCTTAGACCGTTCTGAAGGAAACAAGTCCGACATCATCTCCATATGCAGAGAACACTGAGACAAAAATCCACGGCAGAGTCTGGAGTCCCCATCAAATTTGTCCGGCAGGGACAAGCGGAGGCTAGGAGCGGCCACTCGCTGCGGAGGAGGTGCAGGAGCTGGCGGAGGAGATGGTTGCTGCTGTAGCAGAGGCAGAAGTTGCTGTAACGTGGCGGTCAACTGCGACAGCTGCTGTCCTTGTTGGGCAATCTGCTGCGATTGCTGAGCGACCACCGTGGTAAGGTCAGCGAGACTTGGCAGCGGCACCTCAGCGGGATCCATGGCCGGATCTACTGTCACGATTCGGCTTCCAGGTAGTGGATCCTCTGTGTCAGCGAGGGATTGGCGTGGACCGTGCTAGTGGACCGGTTCTAAGAGGCTACTGGTTTTCACCAGAGCCCGCCGCAAAGCGGGATGGTCTTGCTGCGGCAGTAGCAACCAGGTCGTATCCACTAGCAACGGCTCTACCTCGCTGACTGCTGAGAAGGCGTGGGACAGAAGGACTAGGCAGAGGCAAGGTCAGACGTAGCAGAAGGTCGGGGGCAGGCGGCAAGGTTCGTAGTCAGGAAGGGTAGCAGAAGTTCAGGTACACAGGCTTTGGACAACACTAAACGCTTTCACTGGCACAAGGCAACAAGATCCGGCAAGGGAGTGCAAGGGAGGAGACTAGATATAGCCAGGGAACAGGTGGGAACCAATTAAGCTAATTGGGCCAGGCACCAATCATTGGTGCACTGGCCCTTTAAGTCTCAGAGAGCTGGCGCGCGCGCGCCCTAGAGAGCGGAGCCGCGCGCGCCAGCACATGACAGCAGGGGACCGGGACGGGTAAGTGACCTGGGATGCGATTCGCGAGCGGGCGCGTCCCGCTGTGCGAATCGCATCCCCAACGGCCAAGACAGTGCAGCGCTCCCGGTCAGCGGGACTGACCGGGGCGCTGCAGGGAGAAAGACGCCGTGAGCGCTCCGGGGAGGAGCGGGGACCCGGAGCGCTAGGCGTAACATCCATCAAGTTCAACCAGGGAATTAAGGGGTAGGGGTGTGGCGCGATATTGGGGAAGGGATGAGATTTTATATTTCTTCATAAGCATTAATCTTATTTTGTCAATTAGGAACATTCAGCACCCACCCGCTATCAAGGCAGCTGCCTATCATGTCATGCCCTACCTGCACAGGTGTGCTGGCTACTCAAATGATCCAATTAAGGAGGCCATTTAGTCAGCAGCAGCAGAAGTCCTGTGCCTGGACGCTCCAACAGCGGCCAGACACAAGCAGAAGCAGCAGAAGCAGCAGCAGCACCACCTTTTGTTTTTTGGCTGCAGCAGCAGCAGCAGCAGCAAGGCCCACAGGGCTGGCTAGCTGGCTAGCCAGCAAGCAGGTAGCAATGAAAGTAGGAATCTTTCTTTTTAACCCTGTAAGGGGGTGGTGCACTGTACCCGAAGATACTGCCATATCGGGTCAATGCATAGGGCGACGGAAGCAAGCTTCGAAATCGGCCCCCGTTCTCAAAAATCCATTTAATATATGGTCCCCAGATAGGGGACGTATCAGATATTAAACTGATAAGAACAGATACTACACTTGATCTTAGCCAAAAGGCCGAGAAGCGATAACCGTGAAAGGGGCGGGCCCAACAAGGTCCCCTTCATGGGCACTATCACTGCTTGCTGTCAGGGAGGCTGCCAGACAATTTTCCATGCACACTCTGGGCTGGGGGGCAGTCAACCACCAGTACACACAGCAGAACCTAAACCCATACCATTATTGCTAAGCAGCAAGACAGGGGCCCATTGCACTCCCACAGGGCCTTTTTAAATGCAATCCATAACCCGGATTTGCCAGGAACCCTTCTTACTCCTCCTACTTGCATGTGACACTGGGCTTAGGATCTGCATAGGAAACACACACACAAGCACACACCTACCTTTGTTGCCTGCAGATGCCTCCTTGGCTGTCCCCAAACGGTATCAAACCAACACCCACGGGAAGCTGTAAGCATAGAGGACATGCCTGCACCCCATTGGACTTACCTGTGTGGGTTAAATCCGGGTTATTTGACAACCTATGGCGGTGATGGTTCTGCTCAGGCAGAGCAGTGCTGATGCTCCTCATAAAGCTGTCGCTGCTGTGAAGGTTCTAGGTGACATCACAATCCCTATGGTTACATACACAACAAAGCTGGGTTGTTGTTGTTTACACTCTGCAAGGCCTGTGGAAGTGAGTGACATCATAGCACTGTAGTTCTGAGGGTTCTAGATGGATGCAACAATCTCCTGTTGCTTCTATGAAGGCCATAATAGACGACATCACCAAACAGCTCCATAGTCACATACACAGCAAAGGAGAGATGTTGTTTACACCTAGTGATGTCAGTGGTATTGAGTGACATCACAGCACAGTGCTAAGGCTCCTGGGCCTGGACACAGCAGCGGCTGCAATATCTCAACGGAGAATACGTTTATATATATGTGTGTGTGTGCGCGTATATATATATATATATATATATATATATATATATATATATATTTCTCCGCCGAAATCACTTTTAAACCCATTTCCACCTTTTTTTCCCTTCTCTTCCTCTTACTTTTTTTTCACGTTTTTTTACGTTTTTCTCCTTTTCGCCTCTTTTCTGGGCGTATTATTCTTCTTTTTCTTCTTTTTTTTCGTCTAATGCATACCCCATCAGTGCAGCAATGCTTATTCAATACCGCCAGCAGATGGAGACACTGGGGGATAATTTTCTAAGGATTTATACTGATTTTTCCTGTCTGAATTTGTCGCACAGAAAGTTGCAGGCCAAATATGTGTGACATTTCTGCGACTTTAGCTTCTAGAGCATTTTTACAACATTATACATAGGTGCTGAATACATAAAAAGCGACTGTTCAGCGACAGACAAGTCGCATCGGCTGAAAGTAGGCCAGAATGTCAGTCCATGTTGGAGCAGGTTTAGATACAGTCTAAAGCATAGATCTCAAAGTCTGTGCACAGAATTTAGCAAGGGCCTCGCACCTTCTGATGCATCAGGTAGGTGCACTATAGCATAGCCTAACCCTCTGTACTTTGGTCTATATTGATGCGGGACATAGACAGCCAGCTGATGACCAATCCATTAGTGCAATGGATGGCTGGAAGCATTTGTCTTTGCCTTTGCAATACCACAGAAGCAATGCATGGTCAATGTACAGCAATGACACACCTGTGTGAACAGCCAGGAGACCCCCCCATGTTATGTTACATAGTTACATAGTTAGTACGGTCGAAAAAAGACATATGTCCATCAAGTTCAACCAGGGAATTAAGGGGTAGGGGTGTGGCGCGATATTGGGGAAGGGATGAGATTTTATATTTCTTCATAAGCATTAATCTTATTTTGTCAATTAGGAACATTCAGCACCCACCCGCTATCAAGGCAGCTGCCTATCATGTCATGCCCTACCTGCACGGGTGTGCTGGCTACTCAAATGATCCAATTAAGGAGGCCATTTAGTCAGCAGCAGCAGAAGTCCTGTGCCTGGACGCTCCAACAGCGGCCAGACACAAGCAGAAGCAGCAGAAGCAGCAGCAGCACCACCTTTTGTTTTTTGGCTGCAGCAGCAGCAGCAGCAGCAAGGCCCACAGGGCTGGCTAGCTGGCTAGCCAGCAAGCAGGTAGCAATGAAAGTAGGAATCTTTCTTTTTAACCCTGTAAGGGGGTGGTGCACTGTACCCGAAGATACTGCCATATCGGGTCAATGCATAGGGCGACGGAAGCAAGCTTCGAAATCGGCCCCCGTTCTCAAAAATCCATTTAATATATGGTCCCCAGATAGGGGACGTATCAGATATTAAACTGATAAGAACAGATACTACACTTGATCTTAGCCAAAAGGCCGAGAAGCGATAACCGTGAAAGGGGCGGGCCCAACAAGGTCCCCTTCATGGGCACTATCACTGCTTGCTGTCAGGGAGGCTGCCAGACAATTTTCCATGCACACTCTGGGCTGGGGGGCAGTCAACCACCAGTACACACAGCAGAACCTAAACCCATACCATTATTGCTAAGCAGCAAGACAGGGGCCCATTGCACTCCCACGGGGCCTTTTTAAATGCAATCCATAACCCGGATTTGCCAGGAACCCTTCTTACTCCTCCTACTTGCATGTGACACTGGGCTTAGGATCTGCATAGGAAACACACACACAAGCACACACCTACCTTTGTTGCCTGCAGATGCCTCCTTGGCTGTCCCCAAACGGTATCAAACCAACACCCACGGGAAGCTGTAAGCATAGAGGACATGCCTGCACCCCATTGGACTTACCTGTGTGGGTTAAATCCGGGTTATTTGACAACCTATGGCGGTGATGGTTCTGCTCAGGCAGAGCAGTGCTGATGCTCCTCATAAAGCTGTCGCTGCTGTGAAGGTTCTAGGTGACATCACAATCCCTATGGTTACATACACAACAAAGCTGGGTTGTTGTTGTTTACACTCTGCAAGGCCTGTGGAAGTGAGTGACATCATAGCACTGTAGTTCTGAGGGTTCTAGATGGATGCAACAATCTCCTGTTGCTTCTATGAAGGCCATAATAGACGACATCACCAAACAGCTCCATAGTCACATACACAGCAAAGGAGAGATGTTGTTTACACCTAGTGATGTCAGTGGTATTGAGTGACATCACAGCACAGTGCTAAGGCTCCTGGGCCTGGACACAGCAGCGGCTGCAATATCTCAACGGAGAATACGTTTATATATATGTGTGTGTGTGCGCGTATATATATATATATATATATATATATATATATATATATATATATATTTCTCCGCCGAAATCACTTTTAAACCCATTTCCACCTTTTTTTCCCTTCTCTTCCTCTTACTTTTTTTTCACGTTTTTTTACGTTTTTCTCCTTTTCGCCTCTTTTCTGGGCGTATTATTCTTCTTTTTCTTCTTTTTTTTCGTCTAATGCATACCCCATCAGTGCAGCAATGCTTATTCAATACCGCCAGCAGATGGAGACACTGGGGGATAATTTTCTAAGGATTTATACTGATTTTTCCTGTCTGAATTTGTCGCACAGAAAGTTGCAGGCCAAATATGTGTGACATTTCTGCGACTTTAGCTTCTAGAGCATTTTTACAACATTATACATAGGTGCTGAATACATAAAAAGCGACTGTTCAGCGACAGACAAGTCGCATCGGCTGAAAGTAGGCCAGAATGTCAGTCCATGTTGGAGCAGGTTTAGATACAGTCTAAAGCATAGATCTCAAAGTCTGTGCACAGAATTTAGCAAGGGCCTCGCACCTTCTGATGCATCAGGTAGGTGCACTATAGCATAGCCTAACCCTCTGTACTTTGGTCTATATTGATGCGGGACATAGACAGCCAGCTGATGACCAATCCATTAGTGCAATGGATGGCTGGAAGCATTTGTCTTTGCCTTTGCAATACCACAGAAGCAATGCATGGTCAATGTACAGCAATGACACACCTGTGTGAACAGCCAGGAGACCCCCCCATGTTATGTTACATAGTTACATAGTTAGTACGGTCGAAAAAAGACATATGTCCATCAAGTTCAACCAGGGAATTAAGGGGTAGGGGTGTGGCGCGATATTGGGGAAGGGATGAGATTTTATATTTCTTCATAAGCATTAATCTTATTTTGTCAATTAGGAACATTCAGCACCCACCCGCTATCAAGGCAGCTGCCTATCATGTCATGCCCTACCTGCACAGGTGTGCTGGCTACTCAAATGATCCAATTAAGGAGGCCATTTAGTCAGCAGCAGCAGAAGTCCTGTGCCTGGACGCTCCAACAGCGGCCAGACACAAGCAGAAGCAGCAGAAGCAGCAGCAGCACCACCTTTTGTTTTTTGGCTGCAGCAGCAGCAGCAGCAGCAAGGCCCACAGGGCTGGCTAGCTGGCTAGCCAGCAAGCAGGTAGCAATGAAAGTAGGAATCTTTCTTTTTAACCCTGTAAGGGGGTGGTGCACTGTACCCGAAGATACTGCCATATCGGGTCAATGCATAGGGCGACGGAAGCAAGCTTCGAAATCGGCCCCCGTTCTCAAAAATCCATTTAATATATGGTCCCCAGATAGGGGATGTATCAGATATTAAACTGATAAGAACAGATACTACACTTGATCTTAGCCAAAAGGCCGAGAAGCGATAACCGTGAAAGGGGCGGGCCCAACAAGGTCCCCTTCATGGGCACTATCACTGCTTGCTGTCAGGGAGGCTGCCAGACAATTTTCCATGCACACTCTGGGCTGGGGGGCAGTCAACCACCAGTACACACAGCAGAACCTAAACCCATACCATTATTGCTAAGCAGCAAGACAGGGGCCCATTGCACTCCCACGGGGCCTTTTTAAATGCAATCCATAACCCGGATTTGCCAGGAACCCTTCTTACTCCTCCTACTTGCATGTGACACTGGGCTTAGGATCTGCATAGGAAACACACACACAAGCACACACCTACCTTTGTTGCCTGCAGATGCCTCCTTGGCTGTCCCCAAACGGTATCAAACCAACACCCACGGGAAGCTGTAAGCATAGAGGACATGCCTGCACCCCATTGGACTTACCTGTGTGGGTTAAATCCGGGTTATTTGACAACCTATGGCGGTGATGGTTCTGCTCAGGCAGAGCAGTGCTGATGCTCCTCATAAAGCTGTCGCTGCTGTGAAGGTTCTAGGTGACATCACAATCCCTATGGTTACATACACAACAAAGCTGGGTTGTTGTTGTTTACACTCTGCAAGGCCTGTGGAAGTGAGTGACATCATAGCACTGTAGTTCTGAGGGTTCTAGATGGATGCAACAATCTCCTGTTGCTTCTATGAAGGCCATAATAGACGACATCACCAAACAGCTCCATAGTCACATACACAGCAAAGGAGAGATGTTGTTTACACCTAGTGATGTCAGTGGTATTGAGTGACATCACAGCACAGTGCTAAGGCTCCTGGGCCTGGACACAGCAGCGGCTGCAATATCTCAACGGAGAATACGTTTATATATATGTGTGTGTGTGCGCGTATATATATATATATATATATATATATATATATATTTCTCCGCCGAAATCACTTTTAAACCCATTTCCACCTTTTTTTCCCTTCTCTTCCTCTTACTTTTTTTTCACGTTTTTTAACGTTTTTCTCCTTTTCGCCTCTTTTCTGGGCGTATTCTTCTTCTTTTTCTTCTTTTTTTTCGTCTAATGCATACCCCATCAGTGCAGCAATGCTTATTCAATACCGCCAGCAGATGGAGACACTGGGGGATAATTTTCTAAGGATTTATACTGATTTTTCCTGTCTGAATTTGTCGCACAGAAAGTTGCAGGCCAAATATGTGTGACATTTCTGCGACTTTAGCTTCTAGAGCATTTTTACAACATTATACATAGGTGCTGAATACATAAAAAGCGACTGTTCAGCGACAGACAAGTCGCATCGGCTGAAAGTAGGCCAGAATGTCAGTCCATGTTGGAGCAGGTTTAGATACAGTCTAAAGCATAGATCTCAAAGTCTGTGCACAGAATTTAGCAAGGGCCTCGCACCTTCTGATGCATCAGGTAGGTGCACTATAGCATAGCCTAACCCTCTGTACTTTGGTCTATATTGATGCGGGACATAGACAGCCAGCTGATGACCAATCCATTAGTGCAATGGATGGCTGGAAGCATTTGTCTTTGCCTTTGCAATACCACAGAAGCAATGCATGGTCAATGTACAGCAATGACACACCTGTGTGAACAGCCAGGAGACCCCCCCATGTTATGTTACATAGTTACATAGTTAGTACGGTCGAAAAAAGACATATGTCCATCAAGTTCAACCAGGGAATTAAGGGGTAGGGGTGTGGCGCGATATTGGGGAAGGGATGAGATTTTATATTTCTTCATAAGCATTAATCTTATTTTGTCAATTAGGAACATTCAGCACCCACCCGCTATCAAGGCAGCTGCCTATCATGTCATGCCCTACCTGCACAGGTGTGCTGGCTACTCAAATGATCCAATTAAGGAGGCCATTTAGTCAGCAGCAGCAGAAGTCCTGTGCCTGGACGCTCCAACAGCGGCCAGACACAAGCAGAAGCAGCAGAAGCAGCAGCAGCACCACCTTTTGTTTTTTGGCTGCAGCAGCAGCAGCAGCAGCAGCAAGGCCCACAGGGCTGGCTAGCTGGCTAGCCAGCAAGCAGGTAGCAATGAAAGTAGGAATCTTTCTTTTTAACCCTGTAAGGGGGTGGTGCACTGTACCCGAAGATACTGCCATATCGGGTCAATGCATAGGGCGACGGAAGCAAGCTTCGAAATCGGCCCCCGTTCTCAAAAATCCATTTAATATATGGTCCCCAGATAGGGGACGTATCAGATATTAAACTGATAAGAACAGATACTACACTTGATCTTAGCCAAAAGGCCGAGAAGCGATAACCGTGAAAGGGGCGGGCCCAACAAGGTCCCCTTCATGGGCACTATCACTGCTTGCTGTCAGGGAGGCTGCCAGACAATTTTCCATGCACACTCTGGGCTGGGGGGCAGTCAACCACCAGTACACACAGCAGAACCTAAACCCATACCATTATTGCTAAGCAGCAAGACAGGGGCCCATTGCACTCCCACGGGGCCTTTTTAAATGCAATCCATAACCCGGATTTGCCAGGAACCCTTCTTACTCCTCCTACTTGCATGTGACACTGGGCTTAGGATCTGCATAGGAAACACACACACAAGCACACACCTACCTTTGTTGCCTGCAGATGCCTCCTTGGCTGTCCCCAAACGGTATCAAACCAACACCCACGGGAAGCTGTAAGCATAGAGGACATGCCTGCACCCCATTGGACTTACCTGTGTGGGTTAAATCCGGGTTATTTGACAACCTATGGCGGTGATGGTTCTGCTCAGGCAGAGCAGTGCTGATGCTCCTCATAAAGCTGTCGCTGCTGTGAAGGTTCTAGGTGACATCACAATCCCTATGGTTACATACACAACAAAGCTGGGTTGTTGTTGTTTACACTCTGCAAGGCCTGTGGAAGTGAGTGACATCATAGCACTGTAGTTCTGAGGGTTCTAGATGGATGCAACAATCTCCTGTTGCTTCTATGAAGGCCATAATAGACGACATCACCAAACAGCTCCATAGTCACATACACAGCAAAGGAGAGATGTTGTTTACACCTAGTGATGTCAGTGGTATTGAGTGACATCACAGCACAGTGCTAAGGCTCCTGGGCCTGGACACAGCAGCGGCTGCAATATCTCAACGGAGAATACGTTTATATATATGTGTGTGTGTGCGCGTATATATATATATATATATATATATATATATATATATATATATATATATATTTCTCCGCCGAAATCACTTTTAAACCCATTTCCACCTTTTTTTCCCTTCTCTTCCTCTTACTTTTTTTTCACGTTTTTTTACGTTTTTCTCCTTTTCGCCTCTTTTCTGGGCGTATTATTCTTCTTTTTCTTCTTTTTTTTCGTCTAATGCATACCCCATCAGTGCAGCAATGCTTATTCAATACCGCCAGCAGATGGAGACACTGGGGGATAATTTTCTAAGGATTTATACTGATTTTTCCTGTCTGAATTTGTCGCACAGAAAGTTGCAGGCCAAATATGTGTGACATTTCTGCGACTTTAGCTTCTAGAGCATTTTTACAACATTATACATAGGTGCTGAATACATAAAAAGCGACTGTTCAGCGACAGACAAGTCGCATCGGCTGAAAGTAGGCCAGAATGTCAGTCCATGTTGGAGCAGGTTTAGATACAGTCTAAAGCATAGATCTCAAAGTCTGTGCACAGAATTTAGCAAGGGCCTCGCACCTTCTGATGCATCAGGTAGGTGCACTATAGCATAGCCTAACCCTCTGTACTTTGGTCTATATTGATGCGGGACATAGACAGCCAGCTGATGACCAATCCATTAGTGCAATGGATGGCTGGAAGCATTTGTCTTTGCCTTTGCAATACCACAGAAGCAATGCATGGTCAATGTACAGCAATGACACACCTGTGTGAACAGCCAGGAGACCCCCCCATGTTATGTTACATAGTTACATAGTTAGTACGGTCGAAAAAAGACATATGTCCATCAAGTTCAACCAGGGAATTAAGGGGTAGGGGTGTGGCGCGATATTGGGGAAGGGATGAGATTTTATATTTCTTCATAAGCATTAATCTTATTTTGTCAATTAGGAACATTCAGCACCCACCCGCTATCAAGGCAGCTGCCTATCATGTCATGCCCTACCTGCACAGGTGTGCTGGCTACTCAAATGATCCAATTAAGGAGGCCATTTAGTCAGCAGCAGCAGAAGTCCTGTGCCTGGACGCTCCAACAGCGGCCAGACACAAGCAGAAGCAGCAGAAGCAGCAGCAGCACCACCTTTTGTTTTTTGGCTGCAGCAGCAGCAGCAGCAGCAAGGCCCACAGGGCTGGCTAGCTGGCTAGCCAGCAAGCAGGTAGCAATGAAAGTAGGAATCTTTCTTTTTAACCCTGTAAGGGGGTGGTGCACTGTACCCGAAGATACTGCCATATCGGGTCAATGCATAGGGCGACGGAAGCAAGCTTCGAAATCGGCCCCCGTTCTCAAAAATCCATTTAATATATGGTCCCCAGATAGGGGACGTATCAGATATTAAACTGATAAGAACAGATACTACACTTGATCTTAGCCAAAAGGCCGAGAAGCGATAACCGTGAAAGGGGCGGGCCCAACAAGGTCCCCTTCATGGGCACTATCACTGCTTGCTGTCAGGGAGGCTGCCAGACAATTTTCCATGCACACTCTGGGCTGGGGGGCAGTCAACCACCAGTACACACAGCAGAACCTAAACCCATACCATTATTGCTAAGCAGCAAGACAGGGGCCCATTGCACTCCCACGGGGCCTTTTTAAATGCAATCCATAACCCGGATTTGCCAGGAACCCTTCTTACTCCTCCTACTTGCATGTGACACTGGGCTTAGGATCTGCATAGGAAACACACACACAAGCACACACCTACCTTTGTTGCCTGCAGATGCCTCCTTGGCTGTCCCCAAACGGTATCAAACCAACACCCACGGGAAGCTGTAAGCATAGAGGACATGCCTGCACCCCATTGGACTTACCTGTGTGGGTTAAATCCGGGTTATTTGACAACCTATGGCGGTGATGGTTCTGCTCAGGCAGAGCAGTGCTGATGCTCCTCATAAAGCTGTCGCTGCTGTGAAGGTTCTAGGTGACATCACAATCCCTATGGTTACATACACAACAAAGCTGGGTTGTTGTTGTTTACACTCTGCAAGGCCTGTGGAAGTGAGTGACATCATAGCACTGTAGTTCTGAGGGTTCTAGATGGATGCAACAATCTCCTGTTGCTTCTATGAAGGCCATAATAGACGACATCACCAAACAGCTCCATAGTCACATACACAGCAAAGGAGAGATGTTGTTTACACCTAGTGATGTCAGTGGTATTGAGTGACATCACAGCACAGTGCTAAGGCTCCTGGGCCTGGACACAGCAGCGGCTGCAATATCTCAACGGAGAATACGTTTATATATATGTGTGTGTGTGCGCGTATATATATATATATATATATATATATATATATTTCTCCGCCGAAATCACTTTTAAACCCATTTCCACCTTTTTTTCCCTTCTCTTCCTCTTACTTTTTTTTCACGTTTTTTTACGTTTTTCTCCTTTTCGCCTCTTTTCTGGGCGTATTATTCTTCTTTTTCTTCTTTTTTTTCGTCTAATGCATACCCCATCAGTGCAGCAATGCTTATTCAATACCGCCAGCAGATGGAGACACTGGGGGATAATTTTCTAAGGATTTATACTGATTTTTCCTGTCTGAATTTGTCGCACAGAAAGTTGCAGGCCAAATATGTGTGACATTTCTGCGACTTTAGCTTCTAGAGCATTTTTACAACATTATACATAGGTGCTGAATACATAAAAAGCAACTGTTCAGCGACAGACAAGTCGCATCGGCTGAAAGTAGGCCAGAATGTCAGTCCATGTTGGAGCAGGTTTAGATACAGTCTAAAGCATAGATCTCAAAGTCTGTGCACAGAATTTAGCAAGGGCCTCGCACCTTCTGATGCATCAGGTAGGTGCACTATAGCATAGCCTAACCCTCTGTACTTTGGTCTATATTGATGCGGGACATAGACAGCCAGCTGATGACCAATCCATTAGTGCAATGGATGGCTGGAAGCATTTGTCTTTGCCTTTGCAATACCACAGAAGCAATGCATGGTCAATGTACAGCAATGACACACCTGTGTGAACAGCCAGGAGACCCCCCCATGTTATGTTACATAGTTACATAGTTAGTACGGTCGAAAAAAGACATATGTCCATCAAGTTCAACCAGGGAATTAAGGGGTAGGGGTGTGGCGCGATATTGGGGAAGGGATGAGATTTTATATTTCTTCATAAGCATTAATCTTATTTTGTCAATTAGGAACATTCAGCACCCACCCGCTATCAAGGCAGCTGCCTATCATGTCATGCCCTACCTGCACGGGTGTGCTGGCTACTCAAATGATCCAATTAAGGAGGCCATTTAGTCAGCAGCAGCAGAAGTCCTGTGCCTGGACGCTCCAACAGCGGCCAGACACAAGCAGAAGCAGCAGAAGCAGCAGCAGCACCACCTTTTGTTTTTTGGCTGCAGCAGCAGCAGCAGCAGCAAGGCCCACAGGGCTGGCTAGCTGGCTAGCCAGCAAGCAGGTAGCAATGAAAGTAGGAATCTTTCTTTTTAACCCTGTAAGGGGGTGGTGCACTGTACCCGAAGATACTGCCATATCGGGTCAATGCATAGGGCGACGGAAGCAAGCTTCGAAATCGGCCCCCGTTCTCAAAAATCCATTTAATATATGGTCCCCAGATAGGGGACGTATCAGATATTAAACTGATAAGAACAGATACTACACTTGATCTTAGCCAAAAGGCCGAGAAGCGATAACCGTGAAAGGGGCGGGCCCAACAAGGTCCCCTTCATGGGCACTATCACTGCTTGCTGTCAGGGAGGCTGCCAGACAATTTTCCATGCACACTCTGGGCTGGGGGGCAGTCAACCACCAGTACACACAGCAGAACCTAAACCCATACCATTATTGCTAAGCAGCAAGACAGGGGCCCATTGCACTCCCACGGGGCCTTTTTAAATGCAATCCATAACCCGGATTTGCCAGGAACCCTTCTTACTCCTCCTACTTGCATGTGACACTGGGCTTAGGATCTGCATAGGAAACACACACACAAGCACACACCTACCTTTGTTGCCTGCAGATGCCTCCTTGGCTGTCCCCAAACGGTATCAAACCAACACCCACGGGAAGCTGTAAGCATAGAGGACATGCCTGCACCCCATTGGACTTACCTGTGTGGGTTAAATCCGGGTTATTTGACAACCTATGGCGGTGATGGTTCTGCTCAGGCAGAGCAGTGCTGATGCTCCTCATAAAGCTGTCGCTGCTGTGAAGGTTCTAGGTGACATCACAATCCCTATGGTTACATACACAACAAAGCTGGGTTGTTGTTGTTTACACTCTGCAAGGCCTGTGGAAGTGAGTGACATCATAGCACTGTAGTTCTGAGGGTTCTAGATGGATGCAACAATCTCCTGTTGCTTCTATGAAGGCCATAATAGACGACATCACCAAACAGCTCCATAGTCACATACACAGCAAAGGAGAGATGTTGTTTACACCTAGTGATGTCAGTGGTATTGAGTGACATCACAGCACAGTGCTAAGGCTCCTGGGCCTGGACACAGCAGCGGCTGCAATATCTCAACGGAGAATACGTTTATATATATGTGTGTGTGTGCGCGTATATATATATATATATATATATATATATATATATATATATATATTTCTCCGCCGAAATCACTTTTAAACCCATTTCCACCTTTTTTTCCCTTCTCTTCCTCTTACTTTTTTTTCACGTTTTTTTACGTTTTTCTCCTTTTCGCCTCTTTTCTGGGCGTATTATTCTTCTTTTTCTTCTTTTTTTTCGTCTAATGCATACCCCATCAGTGCAGCAATGCTTATTCAATACCGCCAGCAGATGGAGACACTGGGGGATAATTTTCTAAGGATTTATACTGATTTTTCCTGTCTGAATTTGTCGCACAGAAAGTTGCAGGCCAAATATGTGTGACATTTCTGCGACTTTAGCTTCTAGAGCATTTTTACAACATTATACATAGGTGCTGAATACATAAAAAGCGACTGTTCAGCGACAGAAAAGTCGCATCGGCTGAAAGTAGGCCAGAATGTCAGTCCATGTTGGAGCAGGTTTAGATACAGTCTAAAGCATAGATCTCAAAGTCTGTGCACAGAATTTAGCAAGGGCCTCGCACCTTCTGATGCATCAGGTAGGTGCACTATAGCATAGCCTAACCCTCTGTACTTTGGTCTATATTGATGCGGGACATAGACAGCCAGCTGATGACCAATCCATTAGTGCAATGGATGGCTGGAAGCATTTGTCTTTGCCTTTGCAATACCACAGAAGCAATGCATGGTCAATGTACAGCAATGACACACCTGTGTGAACAGCCAGGAGACCCCCCCATGTTATGTTACATAGTTACATAGTTAGTACGGTCGAAAAAAGACATATGTCCATCAAGTTCAACCAGGGAATTAAGGGGTAGGGGTGTGGCGCGATATTGGGGAAGGGATGAGATTTTATATTTCTTCATAAGCATTAATCTTATTTTGTCAATTAGGAACATTCAGCACCCACCCGCTATCAAGGCAGCTGCCTATCATGTCATGCCCTACCTGCACAGGTGTGCTGGCTACTCAAATGATCCAATTAAGGAGGCCATTTAGTCAGCAGCAGCAGAAGTCCTGTGCCTGGACGCTCCAACAGCGGCCAGACACAAGCAGAAGCAGCAGAAGCAGCAGCAGCACCACCTTTTGTTTTTTGGCTGCAGCAGCAGCAGCAGCAGCAAGGCCCACAGGGCTGGCTAGCTGGCTAGCCAGCAAGCAGGTAGCAATGAAAGTAGGAATCTTTCTTTTTAACCCTGTAAGGGGGTGGTGCACTGTACCCGAAGATACTGCCATATCGGGTCAATGCATAGGGCGACGGAAGCAAGCTTCGAAATCGGCCCCCGTTCTCAAAAATCCATTTAATATATGGTCCCCAGATAGGGGATGTATCAGATATTAAACTGATAAGAACAGATACTACACTTGATCTTAGCCAAAAGGCCGAGAAGCGATAACCGTGAAAGGGGCGGGCCCAACAAGGTCCCCTTCATGGGCACTATCACTGCTTGCTGTCAGGGAGGCTGCCAGACAATTTTCCATGCACACTCTGGGCTGGGGGGCAGTCAACCACCAGTACACACAGCAGAACCTAAACCCATACCATTATTGCTAAGCAGCAAGACAGGGGCCAATTGCACTCCCACGGGGCCTTTTTAAATGCAATCCATAACCCGGATTTGCCAGGAACCCTTCTTACTCCTCCTACTTGCATGTGACACTGGGCTTAGGATCTGCATAGGAAACACACACACAAGCACACACCTACCTTTGTTGCCTGCAGATGCCTCCTTGGCTGTCCCCAAACGGTATCAAACCAACACCCACGGGAAGCTGTAAGCATAGAGGACATGCCTGCACCCCATTGGACTTACCTGTGTGGGTTAAATCCGGGTTATTTGACAACCTATGGCGGTGATGGTTCTGCTCAGGCAGAGCAGTGCTGATGCTCCTCATAAAGCTGTCGCTGCTGTGAAGGTTCTAGGTGACATCACAATCCCTATGGTTACATACACAACAAAGCTGGGTTGTTGTTGTTTACACTCTGCAAGGCCTGTGGAAGTGAGTGACATCATAGCACTGTAGTTCTGAGGGTTCTAGATGGATGCAACAATCTCCTGTTGCTTCTATGAAGGCCATAATAGACGACATCACCAAACAGCTCCATAGTCACATACACAGCAAAGGAGAGATGTTGTTTACACCTAGTGATGTCAGTGGTATTGAGTGACATCACAGCACAGTGCTAAGGCTCCTGGGCCTGGACACAGCAGCGGCTGCAATATCTCAACGGAGAATACGTTTATATATATGTGTGTGTGTGCGCGTATATATATATATATATATATATATATATATATATATATATATTTCTCCGCCGAAATCACTTTTAAACCCATTTCCACCTTTTTTTCCCTTCTCTTCCTCTTACTTTTTTTTCACGTTTTTTAACGTTTTTCTCCTTTTCGCCTCTTTTCTGGGCGTATTCTTCTTCTTTTTCTTCTTTTTTTTCGTCTAATGCATACCCCATCAGTGCAGCAATGCTTATTCAATACCGCCAGCAGATGGAGACACTGGGGGATAATTTTCTAAGGATTTATACTGATTTTTCCTGTCTGAATTTGTCGCACAGAAAGTTGCAGGCCAAATATGTGTGACATTTCTGCGACTTTAGCTTCTAGAGCATTTTTACAACATTATACATAGGTGCTGAATACATAAAAAGCGACTGTTCAGCGACAGACAAGTCGCATCGGCTGAAAGTAGGCCAGAATGTCAGTCCATGTTGGAGCAGGTTTAGATACAGTCTAAAGCATAGATCTCAAAGTCTGTGCACAGAATTTAGCAAGGGCCTCGCACCTTCTGATGCATCAGGTAGGTGCACTATAGCATAGCCTAACCCTCTGTACTTTGGTCTATATTGATGCGGGACATAGACAGCCAGCTGATGACCAATCCATTAGTGCAATGGATGGCTGGAAGCATTTGTCTTTGCCTTTGCAATACCACAGAAGCAATGCATGGTCAATGTACAGCAATGACACACCTGTGTGAACAGCCAGGAGACCCCCCCATGTTATGTTACATAGTTACATAGTTAGTACGGTCGAAAAAAGACATATGTCCATCAAGTTCAACCAGGGAATTAAGGGGTAGGGGTGTGGCGCGATATTGGGGAAGGGATGAGATTTTATATTTCTTCATAAGCATTAATCTTATTTTGTCAATTAGGAACATTCAGCACCCACCCGCTATCAAGGCAGCTGCCTATCATGTCATGCCCTACCTGCACAGGTGTGCTGGCTACTCAAATGATCCAATTAAGGAGGCCATTTAGTCAGCAGCAGCAGAAGTCCTGTGCCTGGACGCTCCAACAGCGGCCAGACACAAGCAGAAGCAGCAGAAGCAGCAGCAGCACCACCTTTTGTTTTTTGGCTGCAGCAGCAGCAGCAGCAGCAGCAAGGCCCACAGGGCTGGCTAGCTGGCTAGCCAGCAAGCAGGTAGCAATGAAAGTAGGAATCTTTCTTTTTAACCCTGTAAGGGGGTGGTGCACTGTACCCGAAGATACTGCCATATCGGGTCAATGCATAGGGCGACGGAAGCAAGCTTCGAAATCGGCCCCCGTTCTCAAAAATCCATTTAATATATGGTCCCCAGATAGGGGACGTATCAGATATTAAACTGATAAGAACAGATACTACACTTGATCTTAGCCAAAAGGCCGAGAAGCGATAACC
This sequence comes from Hyla sarda, assembly GCF_029499605.1. Lineage (NCBI taxonomy): Eukaryota > Metazoa > Chordata > Amphibia > Anura > Hylidae > Hyla > Hyla sarda. The sequence goes on along the minus strand of NW_026608165.1, from coordinate 427,935 downwards.
GTGAAAGGGGCGGGCCCAACAAGGTCCCCTTCATGGGCACTATCACTGCTTGCTGTCAGGGAGGCTGCCAGACAATTTTCCATGCACACTCTGGGCTGGGGGGCAGTCAACCACCAGTACACACAGCAGAACCTAAACCCATACCATTATTGCTAAGCAGCAAGACAGGGGCCCATTGCACTCCCACGGGGCCTTTTTAAATGCAATCCATAACCCGGATTTGCCAGGAACCCTTCTTACTCCTCCTACTTGCATGTGACACTGGGCTTAGGATCTGCATAGGAAACACACACACAAGCACACACCTACCTTTGTTGCCTGCAGATGCCTCCTTGGCTGTCCCCAAACGGTATCAAACCAACACCCACGGGAAGCTGTAAGCATAGAGGACATGCCTGCACCCCATTGGACTTACCTGTGTGGGTTAAATCCGGGTTATTTGACAACCTATGGCGGTGATGGTTCTGCTCAGGCAGAGCAGTGCTGATGCTCCTCATAAAGCTGTCGCTGCTGTGAAGGTTCTAGGTGACATCACAATCCCTATGGTTACATACACAACAAAGCTGGGTTGTTGTTGTTTACACTCTGCAAGGCCTGTGGAAGTGAGTGACATCATAGCACTGTAGTTCTGAGGGTTCTAGATGGATGCAACAATCTCCTGTTGCTTCTATGAAGGCCATAATAGACGACATCACCAAACAGCTCCATAGTCACATACACAGCAAAGGAGAGATGTTGTTTACACCTAGTGATGTCAGTGGTATTGAGTGACATCACAGCACAGTGCTAAGGCTCCTGGGCCTGGACACAGCAGCGGCTGCAATATCTCAACGGAGAATACGTTTATATATATGTGTGTGTGTGCGCGTATATATATATATATATATATATATATATATATATATATATATATATTTCTCCGCCGAAATCACTTTTAAACCCATTTCCACCTTTTTTTCCCTTCTCTTCCTCTTACTTTTTTTTCACGTTTTTTTACGTTTTTCTCCTTTTCGCCTCTTTTCTGGGCGTATTATTCTTCTTTTTCTTCTTTTTTTTCGTCTAATGCATACCCCATCAGTGCAGCAATGCTTATTCAATACCGCCAGCAGATGGAGACACTGGGGGATAATTTTCTAAGGATTTATACTGATTTTTCCTGTCTGAATTTGTCGCACAGAAAGTTGCAGGCCAAATATGTGTGACATTTCTGCGACTTTAGCTTCTAGAGCATTTTTACAACATTATACATAGGTGCTGAATACATAAAAAGCGACTGTTCAGCGACAGACAAGTCGCATCGGCTGAAAGTAGGCCAGAATGTCAGTCCATGTTGGAGCAGGTTTAGATACAGTCTAAAGCATAGATCTCAAAGTCTGTGCACAGAATTTAGCAAGGGCCTCGCACCTTCTGATGCATCAGGTAGGTGCACTATAGCATAGCCTAACCCTCTGTACTTTGGTCTATATTGATGCGGGACATAGACAGCCAGCTGATGACCAATCCATTAGTGCAATGGATGGCTGGAAGCATTTGTCTTTGCCTTTGCAATACCACAGAAGCAATGCATGGTCAATGTACAGCAATGACACACCTGTGTGAACAGCCAGGAGACCCCCCCATGTTATGTTACATAGTTACATAGTTAGTACGGTCGAAAAAAGACATATGTCCATCAAGTTCAACCAGGGAATTAAGGGGTAGGGGTGTGGCGCGATATTGGGGAAGGGATGAGATTTTATATTTCTTCATAAGCATTAATCTTATTTTGTCAATTAGGAACATTCAGCACCCACCCGCTATCAAGGCAGCTGCCTATCATGTCATGCCCTACCTGCACAGGTGTGCTGGCTACTCAAATGATCCAATTAAGGAGGCCATTTAGTCAGCAGCAGCAGAAGTCCTGTGCCTGGACGCTCCAACAGCGGCCAGACACAAGCAGAAGCAGCAGAAGCAGCAGCAGCACCACCTTTTGTTTTTTGGCTGCAGCAGCAGCAGCAGCAGCAAGGCCCACAGGGCTGGCTAGCTGGCTAGCCAGCAAGCAGGTAGCAATGAAAGTAGGAATCTTTCTTTTTAACCCTGTAAGGGGGTGGTGCACTGTACCCGAAGATACTGCCATATCGGGTCAATGCATAGGGCGACGGAAGCAAGCTTCGAAATCGGCCCCCGTTCTCAAAAATCCATTTAATATATGGTCCCCAGATAGGGGACGTATCAGATATTAAACTGATAAGAACAGATACTACACTTGATCTTAGCCAAAAGGCCGAGAAGCGATAACCGTGAAAGGGGCGGGCCCAACAAGGTCCCCTTCATGGGCACTATCACTGCTTGCTGTCAGGGAGGCTGCCAGACAATTTTCCATGCACACTCTGGGCTGGGGGGCAGTCAACCACCAGTACACACAGCAGAACCTAAACCCATACCATTATTGCTAAGCAGCAAGACAGGGGCCCATTGCACTCCCACGGGGCCTTTTTAAATGCAATCCATAACCCGGATTTGCCAGGAACCCTTCTTACTCCTCCTACTTGCATGTGACACTGGGCTTAGGATCTGCATAGGAAACACACACACAAGCACACACCTACCTTTGTTGCCTGCAGATGCCTCCTTGGCTGTCCCCAAACGGTATCAAACCAACACCCACGGGAAGCTGTAAGCATAGAGGACATGCCTGCACCCCATTGGACTTACCTGTGTGGGTTAAATCCGGGTTATTTGACAACCTATGGCGGTGATGGTTCTGCTCAGGCAGAGCAGTGCTGATGCTCCTCATAAAGCTGTCGCTGCTGTGAAGGTTCTAGGTGACATCACAATCCCTATGGTTACATACACAACAAAGCTGGGTTGTTGTTGTTTACACTCTGCAAGGCCTGTGGAAGTGAGTGACATCATAGCACTGTAGTTCTGAGGGTTCTAGATGGATGCAACAATCTCCTGTTGCTTCTATGAAGGCCGTAATAGACGACATCACCAAACAGCTCCATAGTCACATACACAGCAAAGGAGAGATGTTGTTTACACCTAGTGATGTCAGTGGTATTGAGTGACATCACAGCACAGTGCTAAGGCTCCTGGGCCTGGACACAGCAGCGGCTGCAATATCTCAACGGAGAATACGTTTATATATATGTGTGTGTGTGCGCGTATATATATATATATATATATATATATATATATATATATATATATATTTCTCCGCCGAAATCACTTTTAAACCCATTTCCACCTTTTTTTCCCTTCTCTTCCTCTTACTTTTTTTTCACGTTTTTTTACGTTTTTCTCCTTTTCGCCTCTTTTCTGGGCGTATTATTCTTCTTTTTCTTCTTTTTTTTCGTCTAATGCATACCCCATCAGTGCAGCAATGCTTATTCAATACCGCCAGCAGATGGAGACACTGGGGGATAATTTTCTAAGGATTTATACTGATTTTTCCTGTCTGAATTTGTCGCACAGAAAGTTGCAGGCCAAATATGTGTGACATTTCTGCGACTTTAGCTTCTAGAGCATTTTTACAACATTATACATAGGTGCTGAATACATAAAAAGCGACTGTTCAGCGACAGACAAGTCGCATCGGCTGAAAGTAGGCCAGAATGTCAGTCCATGTTGGAGCAGGTTTAGATACAGTCTAAAGCATAGATCTCAAAGTCTGTGCACAGAATTTAGCAAGGGCCTCGCACCTTCTGATGCATCAGGTAGGTGCACTATAGCATAGCCTAACCCTCTGTACTTTGGTCTATATTGATGCGGGACATAGACAGCCAGCTGATGACCAATCCATTAGTGCAATGGATGGCTGGAAGCATTTGTCTTTGCCTTTGCAATACCACAGAAGCAATGCATGGTCAATGTACAGCAATGACACACCTGTGTGAACAGCCAGGAGACCCCCCCATGTTATGTTACATAGTTACATAGTTAGTACGGTCGAAAAAAGACATATGTCCATCAAGTTCAACCAGGGAATTAAGGGGTAGGGGTGTGGCGCGATATTGGGGAAGGGATGAGATTTTATATTTCTTCATAAGCATTAATCTTATTTTGTCAATTAGGAACATTCAGCACCCACCCGCTATCAAGGCAGCTGCCTATCATGTCATGCCCTACCTGCACAGGTGTGCTGGCTACTCAAATGATCCAATTAAGGAGGCCATTTAGTCAGCAGCAGCAGAAGTCCTGTGCCTGGACGCTCCAACAGCGGCCAGACACAAGCAGAAGCAGCAGAAGGAGCAGCAGCACCACCTTTTGTTTTTTGGCTGCAGCAGCAGCAGCAAGGCCCACAGGGCTGGCTAGCTGGCTAGCCAGCAAGCAGGTAGCAATGAAAGTAGGAATCTTTCTTTTTAACCCTGTAAGGGGGTGGTGCACTGTACCCGAAGATACTGCCATATCGGGTCAATGCATAGGGCGACGGAAGCAAGCTTCGAAATCGGCCCCCGTTCTCAAAAATCCATTTAATATATGGTCCCCAGATAGGGGACGTATCAGATATTAAACTGATAAGAACAGATACTACACTTGATCTTAGCCAAAAGGCCGAGAAGCGATAACCGTGAAAGGGGCGGGCCCAACAAGGTCCCCTTCATGGGCACTATCACTGCTTGCTGTCAGGGAGGCTGCCAGACAATTTTCCATGCACACTCTGGGCTGGGGGGCAGTCAACCACCAGTACACACAGCAGAACCTAAACCCATACCATTATTGCTAAGCAGCAAGACAGGGGCCCATTGCACTCCCACGGGGCCTTTTTAAATGCAATCCATAACCCGGATTTGCCAGGAACCCTTCTTACTCCTCCTACTTGCATGTGACACTGGGCTTAGGATCTGCATAGGAAACACACACACAAGCACACACCTACCTTTGTTGCCTGCAGATGCCTCCTTGGCTGTCCCCAAACGGTATCAAACCAACACCCACGGGAAGCTGTAAGCATAGAGGACATGCCTGCACCCCATTGGACTTACCTGTGTGGGTTAAATCCGGGTTATTTGACAACCTATGGCGGTGATGGTTCTGCTCAGGCAGAGCAGTGCTGATGCTCCTCATAAAGCTGTCGCTGCTGTGAAGGTTCTAGGTGACATCACAATCCCTATGGTTACATACACAACAAAGCTGGGTTGTTGTTGTTTACACTCTGCAAGGCCTGTGGAAGTGAGTGACATCATAGCACTGTAGTTCTGAGGGTTCTAGATGGATGCAACAATCTCCTGTTGCTTCTATGAAGGCCATAATAGACGACATCACCAAACAGCTCCATAGTCACATACACAGCAAAGGAGAGATGTTGTTTACACCTAGTGATGTCAGTGGTATTGAGTGACATCACAGCACAGTGCTAAGGCTCCTGGGCCTGGACACAGCAGCGGCTGCAATATCTCAACGGAGAATACGTTTATATATATGTGTGTGTGTGCGCGTATATATATATATATATATATATATATATATATATATATATATATTTCTCCGCCGAAATCACTTTTAAACCCATTTCCACCTTTTTTTCCCTTCTCTTCCTCTTACTTTTTTTTCACGTTTTTTTACGTTTTTCTCCTTTTCGCCTCTTTTCTGGGCGTATTATTCTTCTTTTTCTTCTTTTTTTTCGTCTAATGCATACCCCATCAGTGCAGCAATGCTTATTCAATACCGCCAGCAGATGGAGACACTGGGGGATAATTTTCTAAGGATTTATACTGATTTTTCCTGTCTGAATTTGTCGCACAGAAAGTTGCAGGCCAAATATGTGTGACATTTCTGCGACTTTAGCTTCTAGAGCATTTTTACAACATTATACATAGGTGCTGAATACATAAAAAGCGACTGTTCAGCGACAGACAAGTCGCATCGGCTGAAAGTAGGCCAGAATGTCAGTCCATGTTGGAGCAGGTTTAGATACAGTCTAAAGCATAGATCTCAAAGTCTGTGCACAGAATTTAGCAAGGGCCTCGCACCTTCTGATGCATCAGGTAGGTGCACTATAGCATAGCCTAACCCTCTGTACTTTGGTCTATATTGATGCGGGACATAGACAGCCAGCTGATGACCAATCCATTAGTGCAATGGATGGCTGGAAGCATTTGTCTTTGCCTTTGCAATACCACAGAAGCAATGCATGGTCAATGTACAGCAATGACACACCTGTGTGAACAGCCAGGAGACCCCCCCATGTTATGTTACATAGTTACATAGTTAGTACGGTCGAAAAAAGACATATGTCCATCAAGTTCAACCAGGGAATTAAGGGGTAGGGGTGTGGCGCGATATTGGGGAAGGGATGAGATTTTATATTTCTTCATAAGCATTAATCTTATTTTGTCAATTAGGAACATTCAGCACCCACCCGCTATCAAGGCAGCTGCCTATCATGTCATGCCCTACCTGCACAGGTGTGCTGGCTACTCAAATGATCCAATTAAGGAGGCCATTTAGTCAGCAGCAGCAGAAGTCCTGTGCCTGGACGCTCCAACAGCGGCCAGACACAAGCAGAAGCAGCAGAAGCAGCAGCAGCACCACCTTTTGTTTTTTGGCTGCAGCAGCAGCAGCAAGGCCCACAGGGCTGGCTAGCTGGCTAGCCAGCAAGCAGGTAGCAATGAAAGTAGGAATCTTTCTTTTTAACCCTGTAAGGGGGTGGTGCACTGTACCCGAAGATACTGCCATATCGGGTCAATGCATAGGGCGACGGAAGCAAGCTTCGAAATCGGCCCCCGTTCTCAAAAATCCATTTAATATATGGTCCCCAGATAGGGGACGTATCAGATATTAAACTGATAAGAACAGATACTACACTTGATCTTAGCCAAAAGGCCGAGAAGCGATAACCGTGAAAGGGGCGGGCCCAACAAGGTCCCCTTCATGGGCACTATCACTGCTTGCTGTCAGGGAGGCTGCCAGACAATTTTCCATGCACACTCTGGGCTGGGGGGCAGTCAACCACCAGTACACACAGCAGAACCTAAACCCATACCATTATTGCTAAGCAGCAAGACAGGGGCCCATTGCACTCCCACGGGGCCTTTTTAAATGCAATCCATAACCCGGATTTGCCAGGAACCCTTCTTACTCCTCCTACTTGCATGTGACACTGGGCTTAGGATCTGCATAGGAAACACACACACAAGCACACACCTACCTTTGTTGCCTGCAGATGCCTCCTTGGCTGTCCCCAAACGGTATCAAACCAACACCCACGGGAAGCTGTAAGCATAGAGGACATGCCTGCACCCCATTGGACTTACCTGTGTGGGTTAAATCCGGGTTATTTGACAACCTATGGCGGTGATGGTTCTGCTCAGGCAGAGCAGTGCTGATGCTCCTCATAAAGCTGTCGCTGCTGTGAAGGTTCTAGGTGACATCACAATCCCTATGGTTACATACACAACAAAGCTGGGTTGTTGTTGTTTACACTCTGCAAGGCCTGTGGAAGTGAGTGACATCATAGCACTGTAGTTCTGAGGGTTCTAGATGGATGCAACAATCTCCTGTTGCTTCTATGAAGGCCATAATAGACGACATCACCAAACAGCTCCATAGTCACATACACAGCAAAGGAGAGATGTTGTTTACACCTAGTGATGTCAGTGGTATTGAGTGACATCACAGCACAGTGCTAAGGCTCCTGGGCCTGGACACAGCAGCGGCTGCAATATCTCAACGGAGAATACGTTTATATCTATGTGTGTGTGTGCGCGTATATATATATATATATATATATATATATATATATATATATTTCTCCGCCGAAATCACTTTTAAACCCATTTCCACCTTTTTTTCCCTTCTCTTCCTCTTACTTTTTTTCCACGTTTTTTTACGTTTTTCTCCTTTTCGCCTCTTTTCTGGGCGTATTATTCTTCTTTTTCTTCTTTTTTTTCGTCTAATGCATACCCCATCAGTGCAGCAATGCTTATTCAATACCGCCAGCAGATGGAGACACTGGGGGATAATTTTCTAAGGATTTATACTGATTTTTCCTGTCTGAATTTGTCGCACAGAAAGTTGCAGGCCAAATATGTGTGACATTTCTGCGACTTTAGCTTCTAGAGCATTTTTACAACATTATACATAGGTGCTGAATACATAAAAAGCGACTGTTCAGCGACAGACAAGTCGCATCGGCTGAAAGTAGGCCAGAATGTCAGTCCATGTTGGAGCAGGTTTAGATACAGTCTAAAGCATAGATCTCAAAGTCTGTGCACAGAATTTAGCAAGGGCCTCGCACCTTCTGATGCATCAGGTAGGTGCACTATAGCATAGCCTAACCCTCTGTACTTTGGTCTATATTGATGCGGGACATAGACAGCCAGCTGATGACCAATCCATTAGTGCAATGGATGGCTGGAAGCATTTGTCTTTGCCTTTGCAATACCACAGAAGCAATGCATGGTCAATGTACAGCAATGACACACCTGTGTGAACAGCCAGGAGACCCCCCCATGTTATGTTACATAGTTACATAGTTAGTACGGTCGAAAAAAGACATATGTCCATCAAGTTCAACCAGGGAATTAAGGGGTAGGGGTGTGGCGCGATATTGGGGAAGGGATGAGATTTTATATTTCTTCATAAGCATTAATCTTATTTTGTCAATTAGGAACATTCAGCACCCACCCGCTATCAAGGCAGCTGCCTATCATGTCATGCCCTACCTGCACAGGTGTGCTGGCTACTCAAATGATCCAATTAAGGAGGCCATTTAGTCAGCAGCAGCAGAAGTCCTGTGCCTGGACGCTCCAACAGCGGCCAGACACAAGCAGAAGCAGCAGAAGCAGCAGCAGCACCACCTTTTGTTTTTTGGCTGCAGCAGCAGCAGCAAGGCCCACAGGGCTGGCTAGCTGGCTAGCCAGCAAGCAGGTAGCAATGAAAGTAGGAATCTTTCTTTTTAACCCTGTAAGGGGGTGGTGCACTGTACCCGAAGATACTGCCATATCGGGTCAATGCATAGGGCGACGGAAGCAAGCTTCGAAATCGGCCCCCGTTCTCAAAAATCCATTTAATATATGGTCCCCAGATAGGGGACGTATCAGATATTAAACTGATAAGAACAGATACTACACTTGATCTTAGCCAAAAGGCCGAGAAGCGATAACCGTGAAAGGGGCGGGCCCAACAAGGTCCCCTTCATGGGCACTATCACTGCTTGCTGTCAGGGAGGCTGCCAGACAATTTTCCATGCACACTCTGGGCTGGGGGGCAGTCAACCACCAGTACACACAGCAGAACCTAAACCCATACCATTATTGCTAAGCAGCAAGACAGGGGCCCATTGCACTCCCACGGGGCCTTTTTAAATGCAATCCATAACCCGGATTTGCCAGGAACCCTTCTTACTCCTCCTACTTGCATGTGACACTGGGCTTAGGATCTGCATAGGAAACACACACACAAGCACACACCTACCTTTGTTGCCTGCAGATGCCTTTTTGGCTGTCCCCAAACGGTATCAAACCAACACCCACGGGAAGCTGTAAGCATAGAGGACATGCCTGCACCCCATTGGACTTACCTGTGTGGGTTAAATCCGGGTTATTTGACAACCTATGGCGGTGATGGTTCTGCTCAGGCAGAGCAGTGCTGATGCTCCTCATAAAGCTGTCGCTGCTGTGAAGGTTCTAGGTGACATCACAATCCCTATGGTTACATACACAACAAAGCTGGGTTGTTGTTGTTTACACTCTGCAAGGCCTGTGGAAGTGAGTGACATCATAGCACTGTAGTTCTGAGGGTTCTAGATGGATGCAACAATCTCCTGTTGCTTCTATGAAGGCCATAATAGACGACATCACCAAACAGCTCCATAGTCACATACACAGCAAAGGAGAGATGTTGTTTACACCTAGTGATGTCAGTGGTATTGAGTGACATCACAGCACAGTGCTAAGGCTCCTGGGCCTGGACACAGCAGCGCCTGCAATATCTCAACGGAGAATACGTTTATATATATGTGTGTGTGTGCGCGTATATATATATATATATATATATATATATATATATATATATATATATATTTCTCCGCCGAAATCACTTTTAAACCCATTTCCACCTTTTTTTCCCTTCTCTTCCTCTTACTTTTTTTTCACGTTTTTTTACGTTTTTCTCCTTTTCGCCTCTTTTCTGGGCGTATTATTCTTCTTTTTCTTCTTTTTTTTCGTCTAATGCATACCCCATCAGTGCAGCAATGCTTATTCAATACCGCCAGCAGATGGAGACACTGGGGGATAATTTTCTAAGGATTTATACTGATTTTTCCTGTCTGAATTTGTCGCACAGAAAGTTGCAGGCCAAATATGTGTGACATTTCTGCGACTTTAGCTTCTAGAGCATTTTTACAACATTATACATAGGTGCTGAATACATAAAAAGCGACTGTTCAGCGACAGACAAGTCGCATCGGCTGAAAGTAGGCCAGAATGTCAGTCCATGTTGGAGCAGGTTTAGATACAGTCTAAAGCATAGATCTCAAAGTCTGTGCACAGAATTTAGCAAGGGCCTCGCACCTTCTGATGCATCAGGTAGGTGCACTATAGCATAGCCTAACCCTCTGTACTTTGGTCTATATTGATGCGGGACATAGACAGCCAGCTGATGACCAATCCATTAGTGCAATGGATGGCTGGAAGCATTTGTCTTTGCCTTTGCAATACCACAGAAGCAATGCATGGTCAATGTACAGCAATGACACACCTGTGTGAACAGCCAGGAGACCCCCCCCATGTTATGTTACATAGTTACATAGTTAGTACGGTCGAAAAAAGACATATGTCCATCAAGTTCAACCAGGGAATTAAGGGGTAGGGGTGTGGCGCGATATTGGGGAAGGGATGAGATTTTATATTTCTTCATAAGCATTAATCTTATTTTGTCAATTAGGAACATTCAGCACCCACCCGCTATCAAGGCAGCTGCCTATCATGTCATGCCCTACCTGCACAGGTGTGCTGGCTACTCAAATGATCCAATTAAGGAGGCCATTTAGTCAGCAGCAGCAGAAGTCCTGTGCCTGGACGCTCCAACAGCGGCCAGACACAAGCAGAAGCAGCAGAAGCAGCAGCAGCACCACCTTTTGTTTTTTGGCTGCAGCAGCAGCAGCAGCAGCAAGGCCCACAGGGCTGGCTAGCTGGCTAGCCAGCAAGCAGGTAGCAATGAAAGTAGGAATCTTTCTTTTTAACCCTGTAAGGGGGTGGTGCACTGTACCCGAAGATACTGCCATATCGGGTCAATGCATAGGGCGACAGAAGCAAGCTTCGAAATCGGCCCCCGTTCTCAAAAATCCATTTAATATATGGTCCCCAGATAGGGGACGTATCAGATATTAAACTGATAAGAACAGATACTACACTTGATCTTAGCCAAAAGGCCGAGAAGCGATAACCGTGAAAGGGGCGGGCCCAACAAGGTCCCCTTCATGGGCACTATCACTGCTTGCTGTCAGGGAGGCTGCCAGACAATTTTCCATGCACACTCTGGGCTGGGGGGCAGTCAACCACCAGTACACACAGCAGAACCTAAACCCATACCATTATTGCTAAGCAGCAAGACAGGGGCCCATTGCACTCCCACGGGGCCTTTTTAAATGCAATCCATAACCCGGATTTGCCAGGAACCCTTCTTACTCCTCCTACTTGCATGTGACACTGGGCTTAGGATCTGCATAGGAAACACACACACAAGCACACACCTACCTTTGTTGCCTGCAGATGCCTCCTTGGCTGTCCCCAAACGGTATCAAACCAACACCCACGGGAAGCTGTAAGCATAGAGGACATGCCTGCACCCCATTGGACTTACCTGTGTGGGTTAAATCCGGGTTATTTGACAACCTATGGCGGTGATGGTTCTGCTCAGGCAGAGCAGTGCTGATGCTCCTCATAAAGCTGTCGCTGCTGTGAAGGTTCTAGGTGACATCACAATCCCTATGGTTACATACACAACAAAGCTGGGTTGTTGTTGTTTACACTCTGCAAGGCCTGTGGAAGTGAGTGACATCATAGCACTGTAGTTCTGAGGGTTCTAGATGGATGCAACAATCTCCTGTTGCTTCTATGAAGGCCATAATAGACGACATCACCAAACAGCTCCATAGTCACATACACAGCAAAGGAGAGATGTTGTTTACACCTAGTGATGTCAGTGGTATTGAGTGACATCACAGCACAGTGCTAAGGCTCCTGGGCCTGGACACAGCAGCGGCTGCAATATCTCAACGGAGAATACGTTTATATATATGTGTGTGTGTGCGCGTATATATATATATATATATATATATATATATATATATATATATATATTTCTCCGCCGAAATCACTTTTAAACCCATTTCCACCTTTTTTTCCCTTCTCTTCCTCTTACTTTTTTTTCACGTTTTTTTACGTTTTTCTCCTTTTCGCCTCTTTTCTGGGCGTATTATTCTTCTTTTTCTTCTTTTTTTTCGTCTAATGCATACCCCATCAGTGCAGCAATGCATATTCAATACCGCCAGCAGATGGAGACACTGGGGGATAATTTTCTAAGGATTTATACTGATTTTTCCTGTCTGAATTTGTCGCACAGAAAGTTGCAGGCCAAATATGTGTGACATTTCTGCGACTTTAGCTTCTAGAGCATTTTTACAACATTATACATAGGTGCTGAATACATAAAAAGCGACTGTTCAGCGACAGACAAGTCGCATCGGCTGAAAGTAGGCCAGAATGTCAGTCCATGTTGGAGCAGGTTTAGATACAGTCTAAAGCATAGATCTCAAAGTCTGTGCACAGAATTTAGCAAGGGCCTCGCACCTTCTGATGCATCAGGTAGGTGCACTATAGCATAGCCTAACCCTCTGTACTTTGGTCTATATTGATGCGGGACATAGACAGCCAGCTGATGACCAATCCATTAGTGCAATGGATGGCTGGAAGCATTTGTCTTTGCCTTTGCAATACCACAGAAGCAATGCATGGTCAATGTACAGCAATGACACACCTGTGTGAACAGCCAGGAGACCCCCCCATGTTATGTTACATAGTTACATAGTTAGTACGGTCGAAAAAAGACATATGTCCATCAAGTTCAACCAGGGAATTAAGGGGTAGGGGTGTGGCGCGATATTGGGGAAGGGATGAGATTTTATATTTCTTCATAAGCATTAATCTTATTTTGTCAATTAGGAACATTCAGCACCCACCCGCTATCAAGGCAGCTGCCTATCATGTCATGCCCTACCTGCACAGGTGTGCTGGCTACTCAAATGATCCAATTAAGGAGGCCATTTAGTCAGCAGCAGCAGAAGTCCTGTGCCTGGACGCTCCAACAGCGGCCAGACACAAGCAGAAGCAGCAGAAGCAGCACCACCTTTTGTTTTTTGGCTGCAGCAGCAGCAGCAGCAGCAAGGCCCACAGGGCTGGCTAGCTGGCTAGCCAGCAAGCAGGTAGCAATGAAAGTAGGAATCTTTCTTTTTAACCCTGTAAGGGGGTGGTGCACTGTACCCGAAGATACTGCCATATCGGGTCAATGCATAGGGCGACGGAAGCAAGCTTCGAAATCGGCCCCCGTTCTCAAAAATCCATTTAATATATGGTCCCCAGATAGGGGACGTATCAGATATTAAACTGATAAGAACAGATTTTTTTTTTTTTTTTTTTTTTTTTTCCTCAGTTACAGACTATTGTTCAAGCGATCATCAGGTCACCTACCAAAACTCATCACTTCTAAACAAAGTCTGAAAAAACATCATGCGGAAAAATATCTCAATAAGAAAACTATAAGAGAAGCACAAATTCAAAACCTTGATCAGGATACTTACAACTTTCTCCATTCCTTGTATCTCCAAATCTTTTCAGCCTCTTCCTCTCCCATTCTCTTCTTGTCAAATAGAAAAATAATAAACAGCCTTCCAAAAAAAAGTCTCTTCAACTCCCTTGGAGAAATACACACATTTTTAAAAACAAGCAGGTTTCTAGAATCCCATAAAACTTCTTTAAAAACAGAAAATACAATCCAGCTTTCACGTGTGTCCTCTCTCCTGCTAAAATCCTGACCAATAAAAATCTTCTCAAAATTAAAATCAACATATCCCGTGATTGCAGAAAAAAACCTCTGTAGAAGCATAAAAAATTCTCTTGCATAAAAACAGTTCCAAAATAAGTGCACTGTATCCTCCCTGCCTCCACAACCCTCTCTTGGACATTTCTCGCTCACTCTTATTCCTCGTCCATTCAGGAAAGCTCTGGTTGGGAGGCAGCCATGAAAAGTCATCCAGTTTACATCTCTCTGTCTATTCGATAATCCTCTAACATTAAAAAGATTCCAGATCTTCACAGACTGAGCAGTAGTGCAGAATGGTACTTCATATAATCTCTCATTTTTTCTTATTTCATTTTCAATTTTCTTTTTCTCAGGTTTTCCCAGGGAACTCAAACCAAATTGATCACTGAAAGACCTGAGAACCACATAGAAGGTAGGTATAACTTGCGCTATTGGTCTCCTCAGATCCTTCTCACACCAGCCCCATTTGGAAAACAACCATCCTGCCAAATACCTGCTCATGTCTGCCACCCAATTATTGCACTGAGACACTTTATAAATTAAAAGAAAGTAATGAGTCTTTAAAAACAGATTAATATCCGGGAAATTATATCCGCCTTTCTTCACGCTCTTCATCACTTCCTCCCTCTTCATCTTTTCCATCTTTGAACCCCAGAAAAAAATAAACAACTTCCTTGTCATCCTTCTGGTCCATAATTTGCCGGGTGGGAAAACCATTGCAGTATATAATAGTAGTGGCAAAATTACTGCCTTTAAAATCAGAACTTTACCTTTAAGGGACAAGTTTCTCAATTTCCAAAAAGATAATTTCTTCTCTATCTTCTCCTCCAACTTCTCATAACTTTTCCCTCCTTTTAGATTTTTTTCAAAAACAACCCCTAACACTTCAATATCTTCCTTCTCATCCACGCCATCCACCACCACTTTTCCTTGCTTTCCAAAATTACTCAATTGGCACTTCCCCCAATTGACTTTCATACCAGCAATACAACAAAAAATCTTTACATGCAAATTCACTCTATTAAGATCAGCTTGGGAAGTGCAAGTAAAAACCACATCATCCATGTAACTTAAAACCTTCAAATTCCTTCCATTACTTCCCGGGATAAAAACACCACTCACACATTTGTCCTTCTGTACATTTTTGAGCAAGGCCTCAATGACACAAATGAATAAAATTGGGGAGAGTGGGCATCCCTGTCGTACTCCTGATAAAATATTAAAACCCGGCCCCACATGTCCATTGACTAAAATCTGACTTGTTGCCCCATAATAAAAACTTTTAATCACAAACAGTAGCTTCTCAGGAATACCCATATGCTTTAAAACCATAAACATAAAATCATGAGCAACTCTGTCATAAGCTTTTTCAAAATCAATGGATTCCACAAAAAGTGCATTCTTATTAAAATTACTATAATAAATAGAGTCTCTTAAAACTAATAAATTATCAGTTATTCTCCTATTTGGCACTGCACAAACTTGGTATTCTCCAACAAGGTGCTCAACTATGTCACTCATCCTGTTCGCCACAATCTTTGCAATGATCTTATAATCTGTATTCAATAATGTGATCGGCCTCCAGTTTTTCAAATCTCTTTCATCACCTTTCTTATGTATCAAGGTAATAACTCCTTTCTTCATAGACTCCGCTAAAATACCTGAGTTAAAAACATATTGCACCACCCGTGTAAAATCTTGCTTTAAAATATGCCAAAAAACTGAATAAAACTCAAAGGGGAGGCCATCACAGCCCGGTGTCTTCCCTTTCGCTGTCTTGTCCAGAGCCTGCTTGATCTCCCCTTCACAAACTTCCTCAATTAAAAATGCACTTTTTCCTTCAGGGACATTATTCTCTAAAATATTACAATAATCATTCATCTCCGTCTCACTGGCTCTGCTCTTATTACTAAAAAGTGTTTCATAAAATCTGCCAATCTCCTTCACCATCTCATCACCAACAACTTCCCCTGTAGGAGTTAAAACAGACTTAAAAACACCCCTAGCATTAAAACATTTTTTAAAGAAATATCTTGTACATTGTTCATTTTCCTCCAAATGTTGAACTTTGGATTTAAAAACAATATTTCTACCTCTTTCCAACAACCTGTTCTTCATCTCAATTTTCACCTTCTCAATTTCCTCCTCCACCTCCACACCAACATGTTTAAACTTAAAGAGAGTTTCTAAACGTGAGATAAGCCTTTCATAACCCCTCCTCTTTTCTTGTGCCCTCCTTATGCAAATGAACTTAAAATACTTAGCAAACTCACTTTTTGCCCAATCCCACCAAGCTAAAACATTACTAAAAACAGATTGTTTAGAAGTACAAGATAAAAAAAAATCTTTAAAACCGGACATTACTTCTTCATCTTCTAATAGACTAACATTTAATTTCCAGAGCCCTCTACCAAAATGAAAGGACTCTGCAATACTTATTTCTGCCGACACCATCTTATGATCTGAGAAAGTTGACATCATTTGATTGCACCGGACCACCTTAATCCCCTCAGAGACAAGAATGTAATCAATCCGGGATTTACAGCGGCCACTATCTGATATATAGGTGTATCTTTCATCAGTGCTAACCATCAGTCCCACATCAGAATAATGTAAGTCTTGTATAATTTGGTTTAAAACATTTGAAGTAATATCAGTTCTAACCTTAGCAGAGCTCTCACGATCATTGACAGATCTAATGCAGTTAAAATCACCAACAATAATAGTACCATCACGACCAGGAATAAAAAGTTTAAGAGACTCTAAAAATAACACACGTGCCTGTTTTTCTGCTGGCGCATATACATTAAAAACTCTCATTCTCTGGCCTAAAAACTCAAAATTTAAAACCATACAACGACCTGGTACTAAAACTTGGCAATTTAAAACTTTAATGTCCCTGTTACACAATAAAATCCCCACACCTTCATTTTTATTCTCTGTGCATGTAGACCAAAAAGACTGCCCTCTCTTCCATTCATCTACATAAGGTGCAGACTTAATTGCACACTCCTGTAAACAAAATATATCTCCCTTCACATTCTCCAAAAAATCAAAAACTGCTGCTCTTCTGATGGTTGTTCCTATACTCCGAACATTAAGAGTAGCCACAACCAATGCCATTAAAAAGGAAAGAAGGCAATCCATTTTCTTAACATCCATTTTAACTAGAAGTTAGTATTCTGACCTTCAACCTTCCTTAGCAGCATCCCATAGCAATCAGGCGACCCCACTTGAGAGTCCCTGTCCATCATTTTCTCACCTCCATACACAGGATCCGTCTGATCCCCTGACCAACTCCCTTTCTTACACCTTTTACTTTTACCTTGAAAGCCTCCATTTGCATCTTCATCTTCATCTTCCCCCTCCTCCTCCTCCTTCTCCTCCTCTTCAGATGTTACATTCTCCTCCCCACTAATCACCCTCTGCCCAGGTGTTAGGGATCTCTCACTCTCATTCTCCTGAAACTCCATCCCCTCCTCCTCCCCCACCACTGGGTTTGGGCATTCAAAATCCTCAATTGTTTCTTCACATGGGGGAACCTCCCTACACACAGTCTCCACACTCTCCACCACTTTCTCTTTTTTCCCTTTACGTGCTTTCTTCTTACTGACCTCAGTAAACTCTTCACCAACACCAGTCTCCTCACAATGCACACCAGTGGAGTCACCCTCCTCCCCTTTTCCAGATTTTTCCTGAGTATTCATGTGCTGCACTGTCACACCTGCTGCACTCCCTTTTACAGAGTTCTCGTCAATCACCTGAGTCACCTCAGCATTCACACCAAAAACACGTGGAAATGGCCTTTCACCTCTTTCCTCTCTTCTATTTCCTGCTGCGTCAGCATAGCTCATTTTCTTTCTATACCATAAACTGCATCCTCTAGCCAAATGCTCCTCACTACCACAGATATCACACGTTTTCTTCTCAGTACATTCACCCGAGTTGTGACCTGATTTCCCACAATTCCTGCAGCATACTCCTTGCTCAGGGCAAGACTCCTGTACATGTCCATAAGCGTGACAACGTCTACAGTACTGCAACTGTCCTTCATAAAAACAAAAACCTCTTTCTCCTCCAATAGAAAATACCTGTGGTATACTCTTCCTTCCCTCTTCCATTCCTTCGTCCTTTTTAAATTTTACAACAAATTTCCTTTTACAATTAAAGTACCCATGTCTGTTCTTGAGTCTTCCAAGAAATTTAACTTCATCACAATATCGGTACAAAAAATTGGTCACCATCTCATCCGAAACCTTCGGGTTGTACATATGGACTATAACAACCTTAGACATATTCATGAATAATGGCTCCACTTTCACCTTACTCATTATAGCTGGCTCATTCCTCCTCTTCATCACTTCTAAGTCCATGTAGACCCTCTGGCAAACCTCAGAATCATAAAAGGTTATATCGTAAATCCCTTGCCTAGGGAAGTCTTGCATAGCGATTACATGCCATACCTGAAGGTACTGGAGCTTGCAAAGAATCTCCAGCACAACTTGATCCAATCCAATCGTCCCCCGGTGTTCGCCAGGAACGTAAATCCGCACCGTATCCTCGAGTCCTCGAGTCCTCTCTCCGCTCATTTTTGCAGGTTAAGATACCCACTATCGCAACCCAGTAACAATCCAGGGCCCCCCGCAAAAGAGGGCCCCGATCACCACCCCTTCCGACTCCTACCCTGCCCGGTAAACCGCACAGGATCGAAGCCAAAAGGCCGAGAAGCGATAACCGTGAAAGGGGCGGGCCCAACAAGGTCCCCTTCATGGGCACTATCACTGCTTGCTGTCAGGGAGGCTGCCAGACAATTTTCCATGCACACTCTGGGCTGGGGGGCAGTCAACCACCAGTACACACAGCAGAACCTAAACCCATACCATTATTGCTAAGCAGCAAGACAGGGGCCCATTGCACTCCCACGGGGCCTTTTTAAATGCAATCCATAACCCGGATTTGCCAGGAACCCTTCTTACTCCTCCTACTTGCATGTGACACTGGGCTTAGGATCTGCATAGGAAACACACACACAAGCACACACCTACCTTTGTTGCCTGCAGATGCCTCCTTGGCTGTCCCCAAACGGTATCAAACCAACACCCACGGGAAGCTGTAAGCATAGAGGACATGCCTGCACCCCATTGGACTTACCTGTGTGGGTTAAATCCGGGTTATTTGACAACCTATGGCGGTGATGGTTCTGCTCAGGCAGAGCAGTGCTGATGCTCCTCATAAAGCTGTCGCTGCTGTGAAGGTTCTAGGTGACATCACAATCCCTATGGTTACATACACAACAAAGCTGGGTTGTTGTTGTTTACACTCTGCAAGGCCTGTGGAAGTGAGTGACATCATAGCACTGTAGTTCTGAGGGTTCTAGATGGATGCAACAATCTCCTGTTGCTTCTATGAAGGCCATAATAGACGACATCACCAAACAGCTCCATAGTCACATACACAGCAAAGGAGAGATGTTGTTTACACCTAGTGATGTCAGTGGTATTGAGTGACATCACAGCACAGTGCTAAGGCTCCTGGGCCTGGACACAGCAGCGGCTGCAATATCTCAACGGAGAATACGTTTATATATATGTGTGTGTGTGCGCGTATATATATATATATATATATATATATATATATATATATTTCTCCGCCGAAATCACTTTTAAACCCATTTCCACCTTTTTTTCCCTTCTCTTCCTCTTACTTTTTTTTCACGTTTTTTTACGTTTTTCTCCTTTTCGCCTCTTTTCTGGGCGTATTATTCTTCTTTTTCTTCTTTTTTTTCGTCTAATGCATACCCCATCAGTGCAGCAATGCTTATTCAATACCGCCAGCAGATGGAGACACTGGGGGATAATTTTCTAAGGATTTATACTGATTTTTCCTGTCTGAATTTGTCGCACAGAAAGTTGCAGGCCAAATATGTGTGACATTTCTGCGACTTTAGCTTCTAGAGCATTTTTACAACATTATACATAGGTGCTGAATACATAAAAAGCGACTGTTCAGCGACAGACAAGTCGCATCGGCTGAAAGTAGGCCAGAATGTCAGTCCATGTTGGAGCAGGTTTAGATACAGTCTAAAGCATAGATCTCAAAGTCTGTGCACAGAATTTAGCAAGGGCCTCGCACCTTCTGATGCATCAGGTAGGTGCACTATAGCATAGCCTAACCCTCTGTACTTTGGTCTATATTGATGCGGGACATAGACAGCCAGCTGATGACCAATCCATTAGTGCAATGGATGGCTGGAAGCATTTGTCTTTGCCTTTGCAATACCACAGAAGCAATGCATGGTCAATGTACAGCAATGACACACCTGTGTGAACAGCCAGGAGACCCCCCCATGTTATGTTACATAGTTACATAGTTAGTACGGTCGAAAAAAGACATATGTCCATCAAGTTCAACCAGGGAATTAAGGGGTAGGGGTGTGGCGCGATATTGGGGAAGGGATGAGATTTTATATTTCTTCATAAGCATTAATCTTATTTTGTCAATTAGGAACATTCAGCACCCACCCGCTATCAAGGCAGCTGCCTATCATGTCATGCCCTACCTGCACAGGTGTGCTGGCTACTCAAATGATCCAATTAAGGAGGCCATTTAGTCAGCAGCAGCAGAAGTCCTGTGCCTGGACGCTCCAACAGCGGCCAGACACAAGCAGAAGCAGCAGAAGCAGCAGCAGCACCACCTTTTGTTTTTTGGCTGCAGCAGCAGCAGCAGCAGCAAGGCCCACAGGGCTGGCTAGCTGGCTAGCCAGCAAGCAGGTAGCAATGAAAGTAGGAATCTTTCTTTTTAACCCTGTAAGGGGGTGGTGCACTGTACCCGAAGATACTGCCATATCGGGTCAATGCATAGGGCGACGGAAGCAAGCTTCGAAATCGGCCCCCGTTCTCAAAAATCCATTTAATATATGGTCCCCAGATAGGGGACGTATCAGATATTAAACTGATAAGAACAGATACTACACTTGATCTTAGCCAAAAGGCCGAGAAGCGATAACCGTGAAAGGGGCGGGCCCAACAAGGTCCCCTTCATGGGCACTATCACTGCTTGCTGTCAGGGAGGCTGCCAGACAATTTTCCATGCACACTCTGGGCTGGGGGGCAGTCAACCACCAGTACACACAGCAGAACCTAAACCCATACCATTATTGCTAAGCAGCAAGACAGGGGCCCATTGCACTCCCACGGGGCCTTTTTAAATGCAATCCATAACCCGGATTTGCCAGGAACCCTTCTTACTCCTCCTACTTGCATGTGACACTGGGCTTAGGATCTGCATAGGAAACACACACACAAGCACACACCTACCTTTGTTGCCTGCAGATGCCTCCTTGGCTGTCCCCAAACGGTATCAAACCAACACCCACGGGAAGCTGTAAGCATAGAGGACATGCCTGCACCCCATTGGACTTACCTGTGTGGGTTAAATCCGGGTTATTTGACAACCTATGGCGGTGATGGTTCTGCTCAGGCAGAGCAGTGCTGATGCTCCTCATAAAGCTGTCGCTGCTGTGAAGGTTCTAGGTGACATCACAATCCCTATGGTTACATACACAACAAAGCTGGGTTGTTGTTGTTTACACTCTGCAAGGCCTGTGGAAGTGAGTGACATCATAGCACTGTAGTTCTGAGGGTTCTAGATGGATGCAACAATCTCCTGTTGCTTCTATGAAGGCCATAATAGACGACATCACCAAACAGCTCCATAGTCACATACACAGCAAAGGAGAGATGTTGTTTACACCTAGTGATGTCAGTGGTATTGAGTGACATCACAGCACAGTGCTAAGGCTCCTGGGCCTGGACACAGCAGCGGCTGCAATATCTCAACGGAGAATACGTTTATATATATGTGTGTGTGTGCGCGTATATATATATATATATATATATATATATATATATATATATATATATATATATTTCTCCGCCGAAATCACTTTTAAACCCATTTCCACCTTTTTTTCCCTTCTCTTCCTCTTACTTTTTTTTCACGTTTTTTTACGTTTTTCTCCTTTTCGCCTCTTTTCTGGGCGTATTATTCTTCTTTTTCTTCTTTTTTTTCGTCTAATGCATACCCCATCAGTGCAGCAATGCTTATTCAATACCGCCAGCAGATGGAGACACTGGGGGATAATTTTCTAAGGATTTATACTGATTTTTCCTGTCTGAATTTGTCGCACAGAAAGTTGCAGGCCAAATATGTGTGACATTTCTGCGACTTTAGCTTCTAGAGCATTTTTACAACATTATACATAGGTGCTGAATACATAAAAAGCGACTGTTCAGCGACAGACAAGTCGCATCGGCTGAAAGTAGGCCAGAATGTCAGTCCATGTTGGAGCAGGTTTAGATACAGTCTAAAGCATAAATCTCAAAGTCTGTGCACAGAATTTAGCAAGGGCCTCGCACCTTCTGATGCATCAGGTAGGTGCACAATAGCATAGCCTAACCCTCTGTACTTTGGTCTATATTGATGCGGGACATAGACAGCCAGCTGATGACCAATCCATTAGTGCAATGGATGGCTGGAAGCATTTGTCTTTGCCTTTGCAATACCACAGAAGCAATGCATGGTCAATGTACAGCAATGACACACCTGTGTGAACAGCCAGGAGACCCCCCCATGTTATGTTACATAGTTACATAGTTAGTACGGTCGAAAAAAGACATATGTCCATCAAGTTCAACCAGGGAATTAAGGGGTAGGGGTGTGGCGCGATATTGGGGAAGGGATGAGATTTTATATTTCTTCATAAGCATTAATCTTATTTTGTCAATTAGGAACATTCAGCACCCACCCGCTATCAAGGCAGCTGCCTATCATGTCATGCCCTACCTGCACAGGTGTGCTGGCTACTCAAATGATCCAATTAAGGAGGCCATTTAGTCAGCAGCAGCAGAAGTCCTGTGCCTGGACGCTCCAACAGCGGCCAGACACAAGCAGAAGCAGCAGAAGCAGCAGCAGCACCACCTTTTGTTTTTTGGCTGCAGCAGCAGCAGCAGCAGCAGCAAGGCCCACAGGGCTGGCTAGCTGGCTAGCCAGCAAGCAGGTAGCAATGAAAGTAGGAATCTTTCTTTTTAACCCTGTAAGGGGGTGGTGCACTGTACCCGAAGATACTGCCATATCGGGTCAATGCATAGGGCGACGGAAGCAAGCTTCGAAATCGGCCCCCGTTCTCAAAAATCCATTTAATATATGGTCCCCAGATAGGGGACGTATCAGATATTAAACTGATAAGAACAGATACTACACTTGATCTTAGCCAAAAGGCCGAGAAGCGATAACCGTGAAAGGGGCGGGCCCAACAAGGTCCCCTTCATGGGCACTATCACTGCTTGCTGTCAGGGAGGCTGCCAGACAATTTTCCATGCACACTCTGGGCTGGGGGGCAGTCAACCACCAGTACACACAGCAGAACCTAAACCCATACCATTATTGCTAAGCAGCAAGACAGGGGCCCATTGCACTCCCACGGGGCCTTTTTAAATGCAATCCATAACCCGGATTTGCCAGGAACCCTTCTTACTCCTCCTACTTGCATGTGACACTGGGCTTAGGATCTGCATAGGAAACACACACACAAGCACACACCTACCTTTGTTGCCTGCAGATGCCTCCTTGGCTGTCCCCAAACGGTATCAAACCAACACCCACGGGAAGCTGTAAGCATAGAGGACATGCCTGCACCCCATTGGACTTACCTGTGTGGGTTAAATCCGGGTTATTTGACAACCTATGGCGGTGATGGTTCTGCTCAGGCAGAGCAGTGCTGATGCTCCTCATAAAGCTGTCGCTGCTGTGAAGGTTCTAGGTGACATCACAAATCCCTATGGTTACATACACAACAAAGCTGGGTTGTTGTTGTTTACACTCTGCAAGGCCTGTGGAAGTGAGTGACATCATAGCACTGTAGTTCTGAGGGTTCTAGATGGATGCAACAATCTCCTGTTGCTTCTATGAAGGCCATAATAGACGACATCACCAAACAGCTCCATAGTCACATACACAGCAAAGGAGAGATGTTGTTTACACCTAGTGATGTCAGTGGTATTGAGTGACATCACAGCACAGTGCTAAGGCTCCTGGGCCTGGACACAGCAGCGGCTGCAATATCTCAACGGAGAATACGTTTATATATATGTGTGTGTGTGCGCGTATATATATATATATATATATATATATATATATATATATATATTTCTCCGCCGAAATCACTTTTAAACCCATTTCCACCTTTTTTTCCCTTCTCTTCCTCTTACTTTTTTTTCACGTTTTTTTACGTTTTTCTCCTTTTCGCCTCTTTTCTGGGTGTATTATTCTTCTTTTTCTTCTTTTTTTTCGTCTAATGCATACCCCATCAGTGCAGCAATGCTTATTCAATACCGCCAGCAGATGGAGACACTGGGGGATAATTTTCTAAGGATTTATACTGATTTTTCCTGTCTGAATTTGTCGCACAGAAAGTTGCAGGCCAAATATGTGTGACATTTCTGCGACTTTAGCTTCTAGAGCATTTTTACAACATTATACATAGGTGCTGAATACATAAAAAGCGACTGTTCAGCGACAGACAAGTCGCATCGGCTGAAAGTAGGCCAGAATGTCAGTCCATGTTGGAGCAGGTTTAGATACAGTCTAAAGCATAGATCTCAAAGTCTGTGCACAGAATTTAGCAAGGGCCTCGCACCTTCTGATGCATCAGGTAGGTGCACTATAGCATAGCCTAACCCTCTGTACTTTGGTCTATATTGATGCGGGACATAGACAGCCAGCTGATGACCAATCCATTAGTGCAATGGATGGCTGGAAGCATTTGTCTTTGCCTTTGCAATACCACAGAAGCAATGCATGGTCAATGTACAGCAATGACACACCTGTGTGAACAGCCAGGAGACCCCCCCATGTTATGTTACATAGTTACATAGTTAGTACGGTCGAAAAAAGACATATGTCCATCAAGTTCAACCAGGGAATTAAGGGGTAGGGGTGTGGCGCGATATTGGGGAAGGGATGAGATTTTATATTTCTTCATAAGCATTAATCTTATTTTGTCAATTAGGAACATTCAGCACCCACCCGCTATCAAGGCAGCTGCCTATCATGTCATGCCCTACCTGCACAGGTGTGCTGGCTACTCAAATGATCCAATTAAGGAGGCCATTTAGTCAGCAGCAGCAGAAGTCCTGTGCCTGGACGCTCCAACAGCGGCCAGACACAAGCAGAAGCAGCAGAAGCAGCAGCAGCACCACCTTTTGTTTTTTGGCTGCAGCAGCAGCAGCAGCAGCAAGGCCCACAGGGCTGGCTAGCTGGCTAGCCAGCAAGCAGGTAGCAATGAAAGTAGGAATCTTTCTTTTTAACCCTGTAAGGGGGTGGTGCACTGTACCCGAAGATACTGCCATATCGGGTCAATGCATAGGGCGACGGAAGCAAGCTTCGAAATCGGCCCCCGTTCTCAAAAATCCATTTAATATATGGTCCCCAGATAGGGGACGTATCAGATATTAAACTGATAAGAACAGATACTACACTTGATCTTAGCCAAAAGGCCGAGAAGCGATAACCGTGAAAGGGGCGGGCCCAACAAGGTCCCCTTCATGGGCACTATCACTGCTTGCTGTCAGGGAGGCTGCCAGACAATTTTCCATGCACACTCTGGGCTGGGGGGCAGTCAACCACCAGTACACACAGCAGAACCTAAACCCATACCATTATTGCTAAGCAGCAAGACAGGGGCCCATTGCACTCCCACGGGGCCTTTTTAAATGCAATCCATAACCCGGATTTGCCAGGAACCCTTCTTACTCCTCCTACTTGCATGTGACACTGGGCTTAGGATCTGCATAGGAAACACACACACAAGCACACACCTACCTTTGTTGCCTGCAGATGCCTCCTTGGCTGTCCCCAAACGGTATCAAACCAACACCCACGGGAAGCTGTAAGCATAGAGGACATGCCTGCACCCCATTGGACTTACCTGTGTGGGTTAAATCCGGGTTATTTGACAACCTATGGCGGTGATGGTTCTGCTCAGGCAGAGCAGTGCTGATGCTCCTCATAAAGCTGTCGCTGCTGTGAAGGTTCTAGGTGACATCACAATCCCTATGGTTACATACACAACAAAGCTGGGTTGTTGTTGTTTACACTCTGCAAGGCCTGTGGAAGTGAGTGACATCATAGCACTGTAGTTCTGAGGGTTCTAGATGGATGCAACAATCTCCTGTTGCTTCTATGAAGGCCATAATAGACGACATCACCAAACAGCTCCATAGTCACATACACAGCAAAGGAGAGATGTTGTTTACACCTAGTGATGTCAGTGGTATTGAGTGACATCACAGCACAGTGCTAAGGCTCCTGGGCCTGGACACAGCAGCGGCTGCAATATCTCAACGGAGAATACGTTTATATATATGTGTGTGTGTGCGCGTATATATATATATATATATATATATATATATATATATATTTCTCCGCCGAAATCACTTTTAAACCCATTTCCACCTTTTTTTCCCTTCTCTTCCTCTTACTTTTTTTTCACGTTTTTTTACGTTTTTCTCCTTTTCGCCTCTTTTCTGGGCGTATTATTCTTCTTTTTCTTCTTTTTTTTCGTCTAATGCATACCCCATCAGTGCAGCAATGCTTATTCAATACCGCCAGCAGATGGAGACACTGGGGGATAATTTTCTAAGGATTTATACTGATTTTTCCTGTCTGAATTTGTCGCACAGAAAGTTGCAGGCCAAATATGTGTGACATTTCTGCGACTTTAGCTTCTAGAGCATTTTTACAACATTATACATAGGTGCTGAATACATAAAAAGCGACTGTTCAGCGACAGACAAGTCGCATCGGCTGAAAGTAGGCCAGAATGTCAGTCCATGTTGGAGCAGGTTTAGATACAGTCTAAAGCATAGATCTCAAAGTCTGTGCACAGAATTTAGCAAGGGCCTCGCACCTTCTGATGCATCAGGTAGGTGCACTATAGCATAGCCTAACCCTCTGTACTTTGGTCTATATTGATGCGGGACATAGACAGCCAGCTGATGACCAATCCATTAGTGCAATGGATGGCTGGAAGCATTTGTCTTTGCCTTTGCAATACCACAGAAGCAATGCATGGTCAATGTACAGCAATGACACACCTGTGTGAACAGCCAGGAGACCCCCCCATGTTATGTTACATAGTTACATAGTTAGTACGGTCGAAAAAAGACATATGTCCATCAAGTTCAACCAGGGAATTAAGGGGTAGGGGTGTGGCGCGATATTGGGGAAGGGATGAGATTTTATATTTCTTCATAAGCATTAATCTTATTTTGTCAATTAGGAACATTCAGCACCCACCCGCTATCAAGGCAGCTGCCTATCATGTCATGCCCTACCTGCACAGGTGTGCTGGCTACTCAAATGATCCAATTAAGGAGGCCATTTA
Organism: Hyla sarda; assembly: GCF_029499605.1. Taxonomy (NCBI): domain Eukaryota; kingdom Metazoa; phylum Chordata; class Amphibia; order Anura; family Hylidae; genus Hyla; species Hyla sarda. The sequence continues at coordinate 400,466 of NW_026608165.1, read as the reverse complement.
GTCAGCAGCAGCAGAAGTCCTGTGCCTGGACGCTCCAACAGCGGCCAGACACAAGCAGCAGCAGCACCACCTTTTGTTTTTTGGCTGCAGCAGCAGCAGCAGCAGCAAGGCCCACAGGGCTGGCTAGCTGGCTAGCCAGCAAGCAGGTAGCAATGAAAGTAGGAATCTTTCTTTTTAACCCTGTAAGGGGGTGGTGCACTGTACCCGAAGATACTGCCATATCGGGTCAATGCATAGGGCGACGGAAGCAAGCTTCGAAATCGGCCCCCGTTCTCAAAAATCCATTTAATATATGGTCCCCAGATAGGGGACGTATCAGATATTAAACTGATAAGAACAGATACTACACTTGATCTTAGCCAAAAGGCCGAGAAGCGATAACCGTGAAAGGGGCGGGCCCAACAAGGTCCCCTTCATGGGCACTATCACTGCTTGCTGTCAGGGAGGCTGCCAGACAATTTTCCATGCACACTCTGGGCTGGGGGGCAGTCAACCACCAGTACACACAGCAGAACCTAAACCCATACCATTATTGCTAAGCAGCAAGACAGGGGCCCATTGCACTCCCACGGGGCCTTTTTAAATGCAATCCATAACCCGGATTTGCCAGGAACCCTTCTTACTCCTCCTACTTGCATGTGACACTGGGCTTAGGATCTGCATAGGAAACACACACACAAGCACACACCTACCTTTGTTGCCTGCAGATGCCTCCTTGGCTGTCCCCAAACGGTATCAAACCAACACCCACGGGAAGCTGTAAGCATAGAGGACATGCCTGCACCCCATTGGACTTACCTGTGTGGGTTAAATCCGGGTTATTTGACAACCTATGGCGGTGATGGTTCTGCTCAGGCAGAGCAGTGCTGATGCTCCTCATAAAGCTGTCGCTGCTGTGAAGGTTCTAGGTGACATCACAATCCCTATGGTTACATACACAACAAAGCTGGGTTGTTGTTGTTTACACTCTGCAAGGCCTGTGGAAGTGAGTGACATCATAGCACTGTAGTTCTGAGGGTTCTAGATGGATGCAACAATCTCCTGTTGCTTCTATGAAGGCCATAATAGACGACATCACCAAACAGCTCCATAGTCACATACACAGCAAAGGAGAGATGTTGTTTACACCTAGTGATGTCAGTGGTATTGAGTGACATCACAGCACAGTGCTAAGGCTCCTGGGCCTGGACACAGCAGCGGCTGCAATATCTCAACGGAGAATACGTTTATATATATGTGTGTGTGTGCGCGTATATATATATATATATATATATATATATATATATATTTCTCCGCCGAAATCACTTTTAAACCCATTTCCACCTTTTTTTCCCTTCTCTTCCTCTTACTTTTTTTTCACGTTTTTTTACGTTTTTCTCCTTTTCGCCTCTTTTCTGGGCGTATTATTCTTCTTTTTCTTCTTTTTTTTCGTCTAATGCATACCCCATCAGTGCAGCAATGCTTATTCAATACCGCCAGCAGATGGAGACACTGGGGGATAATTTTCTAAGGATTTATACTGATTTTTCCTGTCTGAATTTGTCGCACAGAAAGTTGCAGGCCAAATATGTGTGACATTTCTGCGACTTTAGCTTCTAGAGCATTTTTACAACATTATACATAGGTGCTGAATACATAAAAAGCGACTGTTCAGCGACAGACAAGTCGCATCGGCTGAAAGTAGGCCAGAATGTCAGTCCATGTTGGAGCAGGTTTAGATACAGTCTAAAGCATAGATCTCAAAGTCTGTGCACAGAATTTAGCAAGGGCCTCGCACCTTCTGATGCATCAGGTAGGTGCACTATAGCATAGCCTAACCCTCTGTACTTTGGTCTATATTGATGCGGGACATAGACAGCCAGCTGATGACCAATCCATTAGTGCAATGGATGGCTGGAAGCATTAGTCTTTGCCTTTGCAATACCACAGAAGCAATGCATGGTCAATGTACAGCAATGACACACCTGTGTGATCAGCCAGGAGACCCCCCCATGTTATGTTACATAGTTACATAGTTAGTACGGTCGAAAAAAGACATATGTCCATCAAGTTCAACCAGGGAATTAAGGGGTAGGGGTGTGGCGCGATATTGGGGAAGGGATGAGATTTTATATTTCTTCATAAGCATTAATCTTATTTTGTCAATTAGGAACATTCAGCACCCACCCGCTATCAAGGCAGCTGCCTATCATGTCATGCCCTACCTGCACAGGTGTGCTGGCTACTCAAATGATCCAATTAAGGAGGCCATTTAGTCAGCAGCAGCAGAAGTCCTGTGCCTGGACGCTCCAACAGCGGCCAGACACAAGCAGAAGCAGCAGAAGCAGCAGCAGCACCACCTTTTGTTTTTTGGCTGCAGCAGCAGCAGCAGCAGCAAGGCCCACAGGGCTGGCTAGCTGGCTAGCCAGCAAGCAGGTAGCAATGAAAGTAGGAATCTTTCTTTTTAACCCTGTAAGGGGGTGGTGCACTGTACCCGAAGATACTGCCATATCGGGTCAATGCATAGGGCGACGGAAGCAAGCTTCGAAATCGGCCCCCGTTCTCAAAAATCCATTTAATATATGGTCCCCAGATAGGGGACGTATCAGATATTAAACTGATAAGAACAGATACTACACTTGATCTTAGCCAAAAGGCCGAGAAGCGATAACCGTGAAAGGGGCGGGCCCAACAAGGTCCCCTTCATGGGCACTATCACTGCTTGCTGTCAGGGAGGCTGCCAGACAATTTTCCATGCACACTCTGGGCTGGGGGGCAGTCAACCACCAGTACACACAGCAGAACCTAAACCCATACCATTATTGCTAAGCAGCAAGACAGGGGCCCATTGCACTCCCACGGGGCCTTTTTAAATGCAATCCATAACCCGGATTTGCCAGGAACCCTTCTTACTCCTCCTACTTGCATGTGACACTGGGCTTAGGATCTGCATAGGAAACACACACACAAGCACACACCTACCTTTGTTGCCTGCAGATGCCTCCTTGGCTGTCCCCAAACGGTATCAAACCAACACCCACGGGAAGCTGTAAGCATAGAGGACATGCCTGCACCCCATTGGACTTACCTGTGTGGGTTAAATCCGGGTTATTTGACAACCTATGGCGGTGATGGTTCTGCTCAGGCAGAGCAGTGCTGATGCTCCTCATAAAGCTGTCGCTGCTGTGAAGGTTCTAGGTGACATCACAATCCCTATGGTTACATACACAACAAAGCTGGGTTGTTGTTGTTTACACTCTGCAAGGCCTGTGGAAGTGAGTGACATCATAGCACTGTAGTTCTGAGGGTTCTAGATGGATGCAACAATCTCCTGTTGCTTCTATGAAGGCCATAATAGACGACATCACCAAACAGCTCCATAGTCACATACACAGCAAAGGAGAGATGTTGTTTACACCTAGTGATGTCAGTGGTATTGAGTGACATCACAGCACAGTGCTAAGGCTCCTGGGCCTGGACACAGCAGCGGCTGCAATATCTCAACGGAGAATACGTTTATATATATGTGTGTGTGTGCGCGTATATATATATATATATATATATATATATATATATATATATATATATATATATTTCTCCGCCGAAATCACTTTTAAACCCATTTCCACCTTTTTTTCCCTTCTCTTCCTCTTACTTTTTTTTCACGTTTTTTTACGTTTTTCTCCTTTTCGCCTCTTTTCTGGGCGTATTATTCTTCTTTTTCTTCTTTTTTTTCGTCTAATGCATACCCCATCAGTGCAGCAATGCTTATTCAATACCGCCAGCAGATGGAGACACTGGGGGATAATTTTCTAAGGATTTATACTGATTTTTCCTGTCTGAATTTGTCGCACAGAAAGTTGCAGGCCAAATATGTGTGACATTTCTGCGACTTTAGCTTCTAGAGCATTTTTACAACATTATACATAGGTGCTGAATACATAAAAAGCGACTGTTCAGCGACAGACAAGTCGCATCGGCTGAAAGTAGGCCAGAATGTCAGTCCATGTTGGAGCAGGTTTAGATACAGTCTAAAGCATAAATCTCAAAGTCTGTGCACAGAATTTAGCAAGGGCCTCGCACCTTCTGATGCATCAGGTAGGTGCACAATAGCATAGCCTAACCCTCTGTACTTTGGTCTATATTGATGCGGGACATAGACAGCCAGCTGATGACCAATCCATTAGTGCAATGGATGGCTGGAAGCATTTGTCTTTGCCTTTGCAATACCACAGAAGCAATGCATGGTCAATGTACAGCAATGACACACCTGTGTGAACAGCCAGGAGACCCCCCCATGTTATGTTACATAGTTACATAGTTAGTACGGTCGAAAAAAGACATATGTCCATCAAGTTCAACCAGGGAATTAAGGGGTAGGGGTGTGGCGCGATATTGGGGAAGGGATGAGATTTTATATTTCTTCATAAGCATTAATCTTATTTTGTCAATTAGGAACATTCAGCACCCACCCGCTATCAAGGCAGCTGCCTATCATGTCATGCCCTACCTGCACAGGTGTGCTGGCTACTCAAATGATCCAATTAAGGAGGCCATTTAGTCAGCAGCAGCAGAAGTCCTGTGCCTGGACGCTCCAACAGCGGCCAGACACAAGCAGAAGCAGCAGAAGCAGCAGCAGCACCACCTTTTGTTTTTTGGCTGCAGCAGCAGCAGCAGCAGCAAGGCCCACAGGGCTGGCTAGCTGGCTAGCCAGCAAGCAGGTAGCAATGAAAGTAGGAATCTTTCTTTTTAACCCTGTAAGGGGGTGGTGCACTGTACCCGAAGATACTGCCATATCGGGTCAATGCATAGGGCGACGGAAGCAAGCTTCGAAATCGGCCCCCGTTCTCAAAAATCCATTTAATATATGGTCCCCAGATAGGGGACGTATCAGATATTAAACTGATAAGAACAGATACTACACTTGATCTTAGCCAAAAGGCCGAGAAGCGATAACCGTGAAAGGGGCGGGCCCAACAAGGTCCCCTTCATGGGCACTATCACTGCTTGCTGTCAGGGAGGCTGCCAGACAATTTTCCATGCACACTCTGGGCTGGGGGGCAGTCAACCACCAGTACACACAGCAGAACCTAAACCCATACCATTATTGCTAAGCAGCAAGACAGGGGCCCATTGCACTCCCACGGGGCCTTTTTAAATGCAATCCATAACCCGGATTTGCCAGGAACCCTTCTTACTCCTCCTACTTGCATGTGACACTGGGCTTAGGATCTGCATAGGAAACACACACACAAGCACACACCTACCTTTGTTGCCTGCAGATGCCTCCTTGGCTGTCCCCAAACGGTATCAAACCAACACCCACGGGAAGCTGTAAGCATAGAGGACATGCCTGCACCCCATTGGACTTACCTGTGTGGGTTAAATCCGGGTTATTTGACAACCTATGGCGGTGATGGTTCTGCTCAGGCAGAGCAGTGCTGATGCTCCTCATAAAGCTGTCGCTGCTGTGAAGGTTCTAGGTGACATCACAAATCCCTATGGTTACATACACAACAAAGCTGGGTTGTTGTTGTTTACACTCTGCAAGGCCTGTGGAAGTGAGTGACATCATAGCACTGTAGTTCTGAGGGTTCTAGATGGATGCAACAATCTCCTGTTGCTTCTATGAAGGCCATAATAGACGACATCACCAAACAGCTCCATAGTCACATACACAGCAAAGGAGAGATGTTGTTTACACCTAGTGATGTCAGTGGTATTGAGTGACATCACAGCACAGTGCTAAGGCTCCTGGGCCTGGACACAGCAGCGGCTGCAATATCTCAACGGAGAATACGTTTATATATATGTGTGTGTGTGCGCGTATATATATATATATATATATATATATATATATATATATATATATATATATATATATTTCTCCGCCGAAATCACTTTTAAACCCATTTCCACCTTTTTTTCCCTTCTCTTCCTCTTACTTTTTTTTCACGTTTTTTTACGTTTTTCTCCTTTTCGCCTCTTTTCTGGGTGTATTATTCTTCTTTTTCTTCTTTTTTTTCGTCTAATGCATACCCCATCAGTGCAGCAATGCTTATTCAATACCGCCAGCAGATGGAGACACTGGGGGATAATTTTCTAAGGATTTATACTGATTTTTCCTGTCTGAATTTGTCGCACAGAAAGTTGCAGGCCAAATATGTGTGACATTTCTGCGACTTTAGCTTCTAGAGCATTTTTACAACATTATACATAGGTGCTGAATACATAAAAAGCGACTGTTCAGCGACAGACAAGTCGCATCGGCTGAAAGTAGGCCAGAATGTCAGTCCATGTTGGAGCAGGTTTAGATACAGTCTAAAGCATAGATCTCAAAGTCTGTGCACAGAATTTAGCAAGGGCCTCGCACCTTCTGATGCATCAGGTAGGTGCACTATAGCATAGCCTAACCCTCTGTACTTTGGTCTATATTGATGCGGGACATAGACAGCCAGCTGATGACCAATCCATTAGTGCAATGGATGGCTGGAAGCATTTGTCTTTGCCTTTGCAATACCACAGAAGCAATGCATGGTCAATGTACAGCAATGACACACCTGTGTGAACAGCCAGGAGACCCCCCCATGTTATGTTACATAGTTACATAGTTAGTACGGTCGAAAAAAGACATATGTCCATCAAGTTCAACCAGGGAATTAAGGGGTAGGGGTGTGGCGCGATATTGGGGAAGGGATGAGATTTTATATTTCTTCATAAGCATTAATCTTATTTTGTCAATTAGGAACATTCAGCACCCACCCGCTATCAAGGCAGCTGCCTATCATGTCATGCCCTACCTGCACAGGTGTGCTGGCTACTCAAATGATCCAATTAAGGAGGCCATTTAGTCAGCAGCAGCAGAAGTCCTGTGCCTGGACGCTCCAACAGCGGCCAGACACAAGCAGAAGCAGCAGAAGCAGCAGCAGCACCACCTTTTGTTTTTTGGCTGCAGCAGCAGCAGCAAGGCCCACAGGGCTGGCTAGCTGGCTAGCCAGCAAGCAGGTAGCAATGAAAGTAGGAATCTTTCTTTTTAACCCTGTAAGGGGGTGGTGCACTGTACCCGAAGATACTGCCATATCGGGTCAATGCATAGGGCGACGGAAGCAAGCTTCGAAATCGGCCCCCGTTCTCAAAAATCCATTTAATATATGGTCCCCAGATAGGGGACGTATCAGATATTAAACTGATAAGAACAGATACTACACTTGATCTTAGCCAAAAGGCCGAGAAGCGATAACCGTGAAAGGGGCGGGCCCAACAAGGTCCCCTTCATGGGCACTATCACTGCTTGCTGTCAGGGAGGCTGCCAGACAATTTTCCATGCACACTCTGGGCTGGGGGGCAGTCAACCACCAGTACACACAGCAGAACCTAAACCCATACCATTATTGCTAAGCAGCAAGACAGGGGCCCATTGCACTCCCACGGGGCCTTTTTAAATGCAATCCATAACCCGGATTTGCCAGGAACCCTTCTTACTCCTCCTACTTGCATGTGACACTGGGCTTAGGATCTGCATAGGAAACACACACACAAGCACACACCTACCTTTGTTGCCTGCAGATGCCTCCTTGGCTGTCCCCAAACGGTATCAAACCAACACCCACGGGAAGCTGTAAGCATAGAGGACATGCCTGCACCCCATTGGACTTACCTGTGTGGGTTAAATCCGGGTTATTTGACAACCTATGGCGGTGATGGTTCTGCTCAGGCAGAGCAGTGCTGATGCTCCTCATAAAGCTGTCGCTGCTGTGAAGGTTCTAGGTGACATCACAATCCCTATGGTTACATACACAACAAAGCTGGGTTGTTGTTGTTTACACTCTGCAAGGCCTGTGGAAGTGAGTGACATCATAGCACTGTAGTTCTGAGGGTTCTAGATGGATGCAACAATCTCCTGTTGCTTCTATGAAGGCCATAATAGACGACATCACCAAACAGCTCCATAGTCACATACACAGCAAAGGAGAGATGTTGTTTACACCTAGTGATGTCAGTGGTATTGAGTGACATCACAGCACAGTGCTAAGGCTCCTGGGCCTGGACACAGCAGCGGCTGCAATATCTCAACGGAGAATACGTTTATATATATGTGTGTGTGTGCGCGTATATATATATATATATATATATATATATATATATATATATTTCTCCGCCGAAATCACTTTTAAACCCATTTCCACCTTTTTTTCCCTTCTCTTCCTCTTACTTTTTTTTCACGTTTTTTTACGTTTTTCTCCTTTTCGCCTCTTTTCTGGGCGTATTATTCTTCTTTTTCTTCTTTTTTTTCGTCTAATGCATACCCCATCAGTGCAGCAATGCTTATTCAATACCGCCAGCAGATGGAGACACTGGGGGATAATTTTCTAAGGATTTATACTGATTTTTCCTGTCTGAATTTGTCGCACAGAAAGTTGCAGGCCAAATATGTGTGACATTTCTGCGACTTTAGCTTCTAGAGCATTTTTACAACATTATACATAGGTGCTGAATACATAAAAAGCGACTGTTCAGCGACAGACAAGTCGCATCGGCTGAAAGTAGGCCAGAATGTCAGTCCATGTTGGAGCAGGTTTAGATACAGTCTAAAGCATAGATCTCAAAGTCTGTGCACAGAATTTAGCAAGGGCCTCGCACCTTCTGATGCATCAGGTAGGTGCACTATAGCATAGCCTAACCCTCTGTACTTTGGTCTATATTGATGCGGGACATAGACAGCCAGCTGATGACCAATCCATTAGTGCAATGGATGGCTGGAAGCATTTGTCTTTGCCTTTGCAATACCACAGAAGCAATGCATGGTCAATGTACAGCAATGACACACCTGTGTGAACAGCCAGGAGACCCCCCCATGTTATGTTACATAGTTACATAGTTAGTACGGTCGAAAAAAGACATATGTCCATCAAGTTCAACCAGGGAATTAAGGGGTAGGGGTGTGGCGCGATATTGGGGAAGGGATGAGATTTTATATTTCTTCATAAGCATTAATCTTATTTTGTCAATTAGGAACATTCAGCACCCACCCGCTATCAAGGCAGCTGCCTATCATGTCATGCCCTACCTGCACAGGTGTGCTGGCTACTCAAATGATCCAATTAAGGAGGCCATTTAGTCAGCAGCAGCAGAAGTCCTGTGCCTGGACGCTCCAACAGCGGCCAGACACAAGCAGAAGCAGCAGAAGCAGCAGCAGCACCACCTTTTGTTTTTTGGCTGCAGCAGCAGCAGCAGCAGCAAGGCCCACAGGGCTGGCTAGCTGGCTAGCCAGCAAGCAGGTAGCAATGAAAGTAGGAATCTTTCTTTTTAACCCTGTAAGGGGGTGGTGCACTGTACCCGAAGATACTGCCATATCGGGTCAATGCATAGGGCGACGGAAGCAAGCTTCGAAATCGGCCCCCGTTCTCAAAAATCCATTTAATATATGGTCCCCAGATAGGGGACGTATCAGATATTAAACTGATAAGAACAGATACTACACTTGATCTTAGCCAAAAGGCCGAGAAGCGATAACCGTGAAAGGGGCGGGCCCAACAAGGTCCCCTTCATGGGCACTATCACTGCTTGCTGTCAGGGAGGCTGCCAGACCATTTTCCATGCACACTCTGGGCTGGGGGGCAGTCAACCACCAGTACACACAGCAGAACCTAAACCCATACCATTATTGCTAAGCAGCAAGACAGGGGCCCATTGCACTCCCACGGGGCCTTTTTAAATGCAATCCATAACCCGGATTTGCCAGGAACCCTTCTTACTCCTCCTACTTGCATGTGACACTGGGCTTAGGATCTGCATAGGAAACACACACACAAGCACACACCTACCTTTGTTGCCTGCAGATGCCTCCTTGGCTGTCCCCAAACGGTATCAAACCAACACCCACGGGAAGCTGTAAGCATAGAGGACATGCCTGCACCCCATTGGACTTACCTGTGTGGGTTAAATCCGGGTTATTTGACAACCTATGGCGGTGATGGTTCTGCTCAGGCAGAGCAGTGCTGATGCTCCTCATAAAGCTGTCGCTGCTGTGAAGGTTCTAGGTGACATCACAATCCCTATGGTTACATACACAACAAAGCTGGGTTGTTGTTGTTTACACTCTGCAAGGCCTGTGGAAGTGAGTGACATCATAGCACTGTAGTTCTGAGGGTTCTAGATGGATGCAACAATCTCCTGTTGCTTCTATGAAGGCCATAATAGACGACATCACCAAACAGCTCCATAGTCACATACACAGCAAAGGAGAGATGTTGTTTACACCTAGTGATGTCAGTGGTATTGAGTGACATCACAGCACAGTGCTAAGGCTCCTGGGCCTGGACACAGCAGCGGCTGCAATATCTCAACGGAGAATACGTTTATATATATGTGTGTGTGTGCGCGTATATATATATATATATATATATATATATTTCTCCGCCGAAATCACTTTTAAACCCATTTCCACCTTTTTTTCCCTTCTCTTCCTCTTACTTTTTTTTCACGTTTTTTTACGTTTTTCTCCTTTTCGCCTCTTTTCTGGGCGTATTATTCTTCTTTTTCTTCTTTTTTTTTCGTCTAATGCATACCCCATCAGTGCAGCAATGCTTATTCAATACCGCCAGCAGATGGAGACACTGGGGGATAATTTTCTAAGGATTTATACTGATTTTTCCTGTCTGAATTTGTCGCACAGAAAGTTGCAGGCCAAATATGTGTGACATTTCTGCGACTTTAGCTTCTAGAGCATTTTTACAACATTATACATAGGTGCTGAATACATAAAAAGCGACTGTTCAGCGACAGACAAGTCGCATCGGCTGAAAGTAGGCCAGAATGTCAGTCCATGTTGGAGCAGGTTTAGATACAGTCTAAAGCATAGATCTCAAAGTCTGTGCACAGAATTTAGCAAGGGCCTCGCACCTTCTGATGCATCAGGTAGGTGCACTATAGCATAGCCTAACCCTCTGTACTTTGGTCTATATTGATGCGGGACATAGACAGCCAGCTGATGACCAATCCATTAGTGCAATGGATGGCTGGAAGCATTTGTCTTTGCCTTTGCAATACCACAGAAGCAATGCATGGTCAATGTACAGCAATGACACACCTGTGTGAACAGCCAGGAGACCCCCCCATGTTATGTTACATAGTTACATAGTTAGTACGGTCGAAAAAAGACATATGTCCATCAAGTTCAACCAGGGAATTAAGGGGTAGGGGTGTGGCGCGATATTGGGGAAGGGATGAGATTTTATATTTCTTCATAAGCATTAATCTTATTTTGTCAATTAGGAACATTCAGCACCCACCCGCTATCAAGGCAGCTGCCTATCATGTCATGCCCTACCTGCACAGGTGTGCTGGCTACTCAAATGATCCAATTAAGGAGGCCATTTAGTCAGCAGCAGCAGAAGTCCTGTGCCTGGACGCTCCAACAGCGGCCAGACACAAGCAGAAGCAGCAGAAGCAGCAGCAGCACCACCTTTTGTTTTTTGGCTGCAGCAGCAGCAGCAGCAGCAAGGCCCACAGGGCTGGCTAGCTGGCTAGCCAGCAAGCAGGTAGCAATGAAAGTAGGAATCTTTCTTTTTAACCCTGTAAGGGGGTGGTGCACTGTACCCGAAGATACTGCCATATCGGGTCAATGCATAGGGCGACGGAAGCAAGCTTCGAAATCGGCCCCCGTTCTCAAAAATCCATTTAATATATGGTCCCCAGATAGGGGACGTATCAGATATTAAACTGATAAGAACAGATACTACACTTGATCTTAGCCAAAAGGCCGAGAAGCGATAACCGTGAAAGGGGCGGGCCCAACAAGGTCCCCTTCATGGGCACTATCACTGCTTGCTGTCAGGGAGGCTGCCAGACAATTTTCCATGCACACTCTGGGCTGGGGGGCAGTCAACCACCAGTACACACAGCAGAACCTAAACCCATACCATTATTGCTAAGCAGCAAGACAGGGGCCCATTGCACTCCCACGGGGCCTTTTTAAATGCAATCCATAACCCGGATTTGCCAGGAACCCTTCTTACTCCTCCTACTTGCATGTGACACTGGGCTTAGGATCTGCATAGGAAACACACACACAAGCACACACCTACCTTTGTTGCCTGCAGATGCCTCCTTGGCTGTCCCCAAACGGTATCAAACCAACACCCACGGGAAGCTGTAAGCATAGAGGACATGCCTGCACCCCATTGGACTTACCTGTGTGGGTTAAATCCGGGTTATTTGACAACCTATGGCGGTGATGGTTCTGCTCAGGCAGAGCAGTGCTGATGCTCCTCATAAAGCTGTCGCTGCTGTGAAGGTTCTAGGTGACATCACAATCCCTATGGTTACATACACAACAAAGCTGGGTTGTTGTTGTTTACACTCTGCAAGGCCTGTGGAAGTGAGTGACATCATAGCACTGTAGTTCTGAGGGTTCTAGATGGATGCAACAATCTCCTGTTGCTTCTATGAAGGCCATAATAGACGACATCACCAAACAGCTCCATAGTCACATACACAGCAAAGGAGAGATGTTGTTTACACCTAGTGATGTCAGTGGTATTGAGTGACATCACAGCACAGTGCTAAGGCTCCTGGGCCTGGACACAGCAGCGGCTGCAATATCTCAACGGAGAATACGTTTATATATATGTGTGTGTGTGCGCGTATATATATATATATATATATATATATATATATATATATATATATATATATTTCTCCGCCGAAATCACTTTTAAACCCATTTCCACCTTTTTTTCCCTTCTCTTCCTCTTACTTTTTTTTCACGTTTTTTTACGTTTTTCTCCTTTTCGCCTCTTTTCTGGGCGTATTATTCTTCTTTTTCTTCTTTTTTTTCGTCTAATGCATACCCCATCAGTGCAGCAATGCTTATTCAATACCGCCAGCAGATGGAGACACTGGGGGATAATTTTCTAAGGATTTATACTGATTTTTCCTGTCTGAATTTGTCGCACAGAAAGTTGCAGGCCAAATATGTGTGACATTTCTGTGACTTTAGCTTCTAGAGCATTTTTACAACATTATACATAGGTGCTGAATACATAAAAAGCGACTGTTCAGCGACAGACAAGTCGCATCGGCTGAAAGTAGGCCAGAATGTCAGTCCATGTTGGAGCAGGTTTAGATACAGTCTAAAGCATAGATCTCAAAGTCTGTGCACAGAATTTAGCAAGGGCCTCGCACCTTCTGATGCATCAGGTAGGTGCACTATAGCATAGCCTAACCCTCTGTACTTTGGTCTATATTGATGCGGGACATAGACAGCCAGCTGATGACCAATCCATTAGTGCAATGGATGGCTGGAAGCATTTGTCTTTGCCTTTGCAATACCACAGAAGCAATGCATGGTCAATGTACAGCAATGACACACCTGTGTGAACAGCCAGGAGACCCCCCCATGTTATGTTACATAGTTACATAGTTAGTACGGTCGAAAAAAGACATATGTCCATCAAGTTCAACCAGGGAATTAAGGGGTAGGGGTGTGGCGCGATATTGGGGAAGGGATGAGATTTTATATTTCTTCATAAGCATTAACCTTATTTTGTCAATTAGGAACATTCAGCACCCACCCGCTATCAAGGCAGCTGCCTATCATGTCATGCCCTACCTGCACAGGTGTGCTGGCTACTCAAATGATCCAATTAAGGAGGCCATTTAGTCAGCAGCAGCAGAAGTCCTGTGCCTGGACGCTCCAACAGCGGCCAGACACAAGCAGAAGCAGCAGAAGCAGCAGCAGCACCACCTTTTGTTTTTTGGCTGCAGCAGCAGCAGCAGCAGCAAGGCCCACAGGGCTGGCTAGCTGGCTAGCCAGCAAGCAGGTAGCAATGAAAGTAGGAATCTTTCTTTTTAACCCTGTAAGGGGGTGGTGCACTGTACCCGAAGATACTGCCATATCGGGTCAATGCATAGGGCGACGGAAGCAAGCTTCGAAATCGGCCCCCGTTCTCAAAAATTCATTTAATATATGGTCCCCAGATAGGGGACGTATCAGATATTAAACTGATAAGAACAGATACTACACTTGATCTTAGCCAAAAGGCCGAGAAGCGATAACCGTGAAAGGGGCGGGCCCAACAAGGTCCCCTTCATGGGCACTATCACTGCTTGCTGTCAGGGAGGCTGCCAGACAATTTTCCATGCACACTCTGGGCTGGGGGGCAGTCAACCACCAGTACACACAGCAGAACCTAAACCCATACCATTATTGCTAAGCAGCAAGACAGGGGCCCATTGCACTCCCACGGGGCCTTTTTAAATGCAATCCATAACCCGGATTTGCCAGGAACCCTTCTTACTCCTCCTACTTGCATGTGACACTGGGCTTAGGATCTGCATAGGAAACACACACACAAGCACACACCTACCTTTGTTGCCTGCAGATGCCTCCTTGGCTGTCCCCAAACGGTATCAAACCAACACCCACGGGAAGCTGTAAGCATAGAGGACATGCCTGCACCCCATTGGACTTACCTGTGTGGGTTAAATCCGGGTTATTTGACAACCTATGGCGGTGATGGTTCTGCTCAGGCAGAGCAGTGCTGATGCTCCTCATAAAGCTGTCGCTGCTGTGAAGGTTCTAGGTGACATCACAATCCCTATGGTTACATACACAACAAAGCTGGGTTGTTGTTGTTTACACTCTGCAAGGCCTGTGGAAGTGAGTGACATCATAGCACTGTAGTTCTGAGGGTTCTAGATGGATGCAACAATCTCCTGTTGCTTCTATGAAGGCCATAATAGACGACATCACCAAACAGCTCCATAGTCACATACACAGCAAAGGAGAGATGTTGTTTACACCTAGTGATGTCAGTGGTATTGAGTGACATCACAGCACAGTGCTAAGGCTCCTGGGCCTGGACACAGCAGCGGCTGCAATATCTCAACGGAGAATACGTTTATATATATGTGTGTGTGTGCGCGTATATATATATATATATATATATATATATATATATATATATTTCTCCGCCGAAATCACTTTTAAACCCATTTCCACCTTTTTTTCCCTTCTCTTCCTCTTACTTTTTTTTCACGTTTTTTTACGTTTTTCTCCTTTTCGCCTCTTTTCTGGGCGTATTATTCTTCTTTTTCTTCTTTTTTTTCGTCTAATGCATACCCCATCAGTGCAGCAATGCTTATTCAATACCGCCAGCAGATGGAGACACTGGGGGATAATTTTCTAAGGATTTATACTGATTTTTCCTGTCTGAATTTGTCGCACAGAAAGTTGCAGGCCAAATATGTGTGACATTTCTGCGACTTTAGCTTCTAGAGCATTTTTACAACATTATACATAGGTGCTGAATACATAAAAAGCGACTGTTCAGCGACAGACAAGTCGCATCGGCTGAAAGTAGGCCAGAATGTCAGTCCATGTTGGAGCAGGTTTAGATACAGTCTAAAGCATAGATCTCAAAGTCTGTGCACAGAATTTAGCAAGGGCCTCGCACCTTCTGATGCATCAGGTAGGTGCACTATAGCATAGCCTAACCCTCTGTACTTTTGTCTATATTGATGCGGGACATAGACAGCCAGCTGATGACCAATCCATTAGTGCAATGGATGGCTGGAAGCATTTGTCTTTGCCTTTGCAATACCACAGAAGCAATGCATGGTCAATGTACAGCAATGACACACCTGTGTGAACAGCCAGGAGACCCCCCCATGTTATGTTACATAGTTACATAGTTAGTACGGTCGAAAAAAGACATATGTCCATCAAGTTCAACCAGGGAATTAAGGGGTAGGGGTGTGGCGCGATATTGGGGAAGGGATGAGATTTTATATTTCTTCATAAGCATTAATCTTATTTTGTCAATTAGGAACATTCAGCACCATCAAGGCAGCTGCCTATCATGTCATGCCCTACCTGCACAGGTGTGCTGGCTACTCAAATGATCCAATTAAGGAGGCCATTTAGTCAGCAGCAGCAGAAGTCCTGTGCCTGGACGCTCCAACAGCGGCCAGACACAAGCAGAAGCAGCAGAAGCAGCAGCAGCACCACCTTTTGTTTTTTGGCTGCAGCAGCAGCAGCAGCAGCAAGGCCCACAGGGCTGGCTAGCTGGCTAGCCAGCAAGCAGGTAGCAATGAAAGTAGGAATCTTTCTTTTTAACCCTGTAAGGGGGTGGTGCACTGTACCCGAAGATACTGCCATATCGGGTCAATGCATAGGGCGACGGAAGCAAGCTTCGAAATCGGCCCCCGTTCTCAAAAATCCATTTAATATATGGTCCCCAGATAGGGGACGTATCAGATATTAAACTGATAAGAACAGATACTACACTTGATCTTAGCCAAAAGGCCGAGAAGCGATAACCGTGAAAGGGGCGGGCCCAACAAGGTCCCCTTCATGGGCACTATCACTGCTTGCTGTCAGGGAGGCTGCCAGACAATTTTCCATGCACACTCTGGGCTGGGGGGCAGTCAACCACCAGTACACACAGCAGAACCTAAACCCATACCATTATTGCTAAGCAGCAAGACAGGGGCCCATTGCACTCCCACGGGGCCTTTTTAAATGCAATCCATAACCCGGATTTGCCAGGAACCCTTCTTACTCCTCCTACTTGCATGTGACACTGGGCTTAGGATCTGCATAGGAAACACACACACAAGCACACACCTACCTTTGTTGCCTGCAGATGCCTCCTTGGCTGTCCCCAAACGGTATCAAACCAACACCCACGGGAAGCTGTAAGCATAGAGGACATGCCTGCACCCCATTGGACTTACCTGTGTGGGTTAAATCCGGGTTATTTGACAACCTATGGCGGTGATGGTTCTGCTCAGGCAGAGCAGTGCTGATGCTCCTCATAAAGCTGTCGCTGCTGTGAAGGTTCTAGGTGACATCACAATCCCTATGGTTACATACACAACAAAGCTGGGTTGTTGTTGTTTACACTCTGCAAGGCCTGTGGAAGTGAGTGACATCATAGCACTGTAGTTCTGAGGGTTCTAGATGGATGCAACAATCTCCTGTTGCTTCTATGAAGGCCATAATAGACGACATCACCAAACAGCTCCATAGTCACATACACAGCAAAGGAGAGATGTTGTTTACACCTAGTGATGTCAGTGGTATTGAGTGACATCACAGCACAGTGCTAAGGCTCCTGGGCCTGGACACAGCAGCGGCTGCAATATCTCAACGGAGAATACGTTTATATATATGTGTGTGTGTGCGCGTATATATATATATATATATATATATATATATATATATATATATATATATATATATATATATTTCTCCGCCGAAATCACTTTTAAACCCATTTCCACCTTTTTTTCCCTTCTCTTCCTCTTACTTTTTTTTCACGTTTTTTTACGTTTTTCTCCTTTTCGCCTCTTTTCTGGGCGTATTATTCTTCTTTTTCTTCTTTTTTTTCGTCTAATGCATACCCCATCAGTGCAGCAATGCTTATTCAATACCGCCAGCAGATGGAGACACTGGGGGATAATTTTCTAAGGATTTATACTGATTTTTCCTGTCTGAATTTGTCGCACAGAAAGTTGCAGGCCAAATATGTGTGACATTTCTGCGACTTTAGCTTCTAGAGCATTTTTACAACATTATACATAGGTGCTGAATACATAAAAAGCGACTGTTCAGCGACAGACAAGTCGCATCGGCTGAAAGTAGGCCAGAATGTCAGTCCATGTTGGAGCAGGTTTAGATACAGTCTAAAGCATAGATCTCAAAGTCTGTGCACAGAATTTAGCAAGGGCCTCGCACCTTCTGATGCATCAGGTAGGTGCACTATAGCATAGCCTAACCCTCTGTACTTTGGTCTATATTGATGCGGGACATAGACAGCCAGCTGATGACCAATCCATTAGTGCAATGGATGGCTGGAAGCATTTGTCTTTGCCTTTGCAATACCACAGAAGCAATGCATGGTCAATGTACAGCAATGACACACCTGTGTGAACAGCCAGGAGACCCCCCCATGTTATGTTACATAGTTACATAGTTAGTACGGTCGAAAAAAGACATATGTCCATCAAGTTCAACCAGGGAATTAAGGGGTAGGGGTGTGGCGCGATATTGGGGAAGGGATGAGATTTTATATTTCTTCATAAGCATTAATCTTATTTTGTCAATTAGGAACATTCAGCACCCACCCGCTATCAAGGCAGCTGCCTATCATGTCATGCCCTACCAGCACAGGTGTGCTGGCTACTCAAATGATCCAATTAAGGAGGCCATTTAGTCAGCAGCAGCAGAAGTCCTGTGCCTGGACGCTCCAACAGCGGCCAGACACAAGCAGAAGCAGCAGAAGCAGCAGCAGCACCACCTTTTGTTTTTTGGCTGCAGCAGCAGCAGCAGCAGCAAGGCCCACAGGGCTGGCTAGCTGGCTAGCCAGCAAGCAGGTAGCAATGAAAGTAGGAATCTTTCTTTTTAACCCTGTAAGGGGGTGGTGCACTGTACCCGAAGATACTGCCATATCGGGTCAATGCATAGGGCGACGGAAGCAAGCTTCGAAATCGGCCCCCGTTCTCAAAAATTCATTTAATATATGGTCCCCAGATAGGGGACGTATCAGATATTAAACTGATAAGAACAGATACTACACTTGATCTTAGCCAAAAGGCCGAGAAGCGATAACCGTGAAAGGGGCGGGCCCAACAAGGTCCCCTTCATGGGCACTATCACTGCTTGCTGTCAGGGAGGCTGCCAGACAATTTTCCATGCACACTCTGGGCTGGGGGGCAGTCAACCACCAGTACACACAGCAGAACCTAAACCCATACCATTATTGCTAAGCAGCAAGACAGGGGCCCATTGCACTCCCACGGGGCCTTTTTAAATGCAATCCATAACCCGGATTTGCCAGGAACCCTTCTTACTCCTCCTACTTGCATGTGACACTGGGCTTAGGATCTGCATAGGAAACACACACACAAGCACACACCTACCTTTGTTGCCTGCAGATGCCTCCTTGGCTGTCCCCAAACGGTATCAAACCAACACCCACGGGAAGCTGTAAGCATAGAGGACATGCCTGCACCCCATTGGACTTACCTGTGTGGGTTAAATCCGGGTTATTTGACAACCTATGGCGGTGATGGTTCTGCTCAGGCAGAGCAGTGCTGATGCTCCTCATAAAGCTGTCGCTGCTGTGAAGGTTCTAGGTGACATCACAATCCCTATGGTTACATACACAACAAAGCTGGGTTGTTGTTGTTTACACTCTGCAAGGCCTGTGGAAGTGAGTGACATCATAGCACTGTAGTTCTGAGGGTTCTAGATGGATGCAACAATCTCCTGTTGCTTCTATGAAGGCCATAATAGACGACATCACCAAACAGCTCCATAGTCACATACACAGCAAAGGAGAGATGTTGTTTACACCTAGTGATGTCAGTGGTATTGAGTGACATCACAGCACAGTGCTAAGGCTCCTGGGCCTGGACACAGCAGCGGCTGCAATATCTCAACGGAGAATACGTTTATATATATGTGTGTGTGTGCGCGTATATATATATATATATATATATATATATATATATATATATATATATTTCTCCGCCGAAATCACTTTTAAACCCATTTCCACCTTTTTTTCCCTTCTCTTCCTCTTACTTTTTTTTCACGTTTTTTTACGTTTTTCTCCTTTTCGCCTCTTTTCTGGGCGTATTATTCTTCTTTTTCTTCTTTTTTTTCGTCTAATGCATACCCCATCAGTGCAGCAATGCTTATTCAATACCGCCAGCAGATGGAGACACTGGGGGATAATTTTCTAAGGATTTATACTGATTTTTCCTGTCTGAATTTGTCGCACAGAAAGTTGCAGGCCAAATATGTGTGACATTTCTGCGACTTTAGCTTCTAGAGCATTTTTACAACATTATACATAGGTGCTGAATACATAAAAAGCGACTGTTCAGCGACAGACAAGTCGCATCGGCTGAAAGTAGGCCAGAATGTCAGTCCATGTTGGAGCAGGTTTAGATACAGTCTAAAGCATAGATCTCAAAGTCTGTGCACAGAATTTAGCAAGGGCCTCGCACCTTCTGATGCATCAGGTAGGTGCACTATAGCATAGCCTAACCCTCTGTACTTTGGTCTATATTGATGCGGGACATAGACAGCCAGCTGATGACCAATCCATTAGTGCAATGGATGGCTGGAAGCATTTGTCTTTGCCTTTGCAATACCACAGAAGCAATGCATGGTCAATGTACAGCAATGACACACCTGTGTGAACAGCCAGGAGACCCCCCCATGTTATGTTACATAGTTACATAGTTAGTACGGTCGAAAAAAGACATATGTCCATCAAGTTCAACCAGGGAATTAAGGGGTAGGGGTGTGGCGCGATATTGGGGAAGGGATGAGATTTTATATTTCTTCATAAGCATTAATCTTATTTTGTCAATTAGGAACATTCAGCACCCACCCGCTATCAAGGCAGCTGCCTATCATGTCATGCCCTACCTGCACAGGTGTGCTGGCTACTCAAATGATCCAATTAAGGAGGCCATTTAGTCAGCAGCAGCAGAAGTCCTGTGCCTGGACGCTCCAACAGCGGCCAGACACAAGCAGAAGCAGCAGAAGCAGCAGCAGCACCACCTTTTGTTTTTTGGCTGCAGCAGCAGCAGCAGCAGCAAGGCCCACAGGGCTGGCTAGCTGGCTAGCCAGCAAGCAGGTAGCAATGAAAGTAGGAATCTTTCTTTTTAACCCTGTAAGGGGGTGGTGCACTGTACCCGAAGATACTGCCATATCGGGTCAATGCATAGGGCGACGGAAGCAAGCTTCGAAATCGGCCCCCGTTCTCAAAAATCCATTTAATATATGGTCCCCAGATAGGGGACGTATCAGATATTAAACTGATAAGAACAGATACTACACTTGATCTTAGCCAAAAGGCCGAGAAGCGATAACCGTGAAAGGGGCGGGCCCAACAAGGTCCCCTTCATGGGCACTATCACTGCTTGCTGTCAGGGAGGCTGCCAGACAATTTTCCATGCACACTCTGGGCTGGGGGGCAGTCAACCACCAGTACACACAGCAGAATCTAAACCCATACCATTATTGCTAAGCAGCAAGACAGGGGCCCATTGCACTCCCACGGGGCCTTTTTAAATGCAATCCATAACCCGGATTTGCCAGGAACCCTTCTTACTCCTCCTACTTGCATGTGACACTGGGCTTAGGATCTGCATAGGAAACACACACACAAGCACACACCTACCTTTGTTGCCTGCAGATGCCTCCTTGGCTGTCCCCAAACGGTATCAAACCAACACCCACGGGAAGCTGTAAGCATAGAGGACATGCCTGCACCCCATTGGACTTACCTGTGTGGGTTAAATCCGGGTTATTTGACAACCTATGGCGGTGATGGTTCTGCTCAGGCAGAGCAGTGCTGATGCTCCTCATAAAGCTGTCGCTGCTGTGAAGGTTCTAGGTGACATCACAATCCCTATGGTTACATACACAACAAAGCTGGGTTGTTGTTGTTTACACTCTGCAAGGCCTGTGGAAGTGAGTGACATCATAGCACTGTAGTTCTGAGGGTTCTAGATGGATGCAACAATCTCCTGTTGCTTCTATGAAGGCCATAATAGACGACATCACCAAACAGCTCCATAGTCACATACACAGCAAAGGAGAGATGTTGTTTACACCTAGTGATGTCAGTGGTATTGAGTGACATCACAGCACAGTGCTAAGGCTCCTGGGCCTGGACACAGCAGCGGCTGCAATATCTCAACGGAGAATACGTTTATATATATGTGTGTGTGTGCGCGTATATATATATATATATATATATATATATATATATATATATATATATTTCTCCGCCGAAATCACTTTTAAACCCATTTCCACCTTTTTTTCCCTTCTCTTCCTCTTACTTTTTTTTCACGTTTTTTTACGTTTTTCTCCTTTTCGCCTCTTTTCTGGGCGTATTATTCTTCTTTTTCTTCTTTTTTTTCGTCTAATGCATACCCCATCAGTGCAGCAATGCTTATTCAATACCGCCAGCAGATGGAGACACTGGGGGATAATTTTCTAAGGATTTATACTGATTTTTCCTGTCTGAATTTGTCGCACAGAAAGTTGCAGGCCAAATATGTGTGACATTTCTGCGACTTTAGCTTCTAGAGCATTTTTACAACATTATACATAGGTGCTGAATACATAAAAAGCGACTGTTCAGCGACAGACAAGTCGCATCGGCTGAAAGTAGGCCAGAATGTCAGTCCATGTTGGAGCAGGTTTAGATACAGTCTAAAGCATAGATCTCAAAGTCTGTGCACAGAATTTAGCAAGGGCCTCGCACCTTCTGATGCATCAGGTAGGTGCACTATAGCATAGCCTAACCCTCTGTACTTTGGTCTATATTGATGCGGGACATAGACAGCCAGCTGATGACCAATCCATTAGTGCAATGGATGGCTGGAAGCATTTGTATTTGCCTTTGCAATACCACAGAAGCAATGCATGGTCAATGTACAGCAATGACACACCTGTGTGAACAGCCAGGAGACCCCCCCATGTTATGTTACATAGTTACATAGTTAGTACGGTCGAAAAAAGACATATGTCCATCAAGTTCAACCAGGGAATTAAGGGGTAGGGGTGTGGCGCGATATTGGGGAAGGGATGAGATTTTATATTTCTTCATAAGCATTAATCTTATTTTGTCAATTAGGAACATTCAGCACCCACCCGCTATCAAGGCAGCTGCCTATCATGTCATGCCCTACCTGCACAGGTGTGCTGGCTACTCAAATGATCCAATTAAGGAGGCCATTTAGTCAGCAGCAGCAGAAGTCCTGTGCCTGGACGCTCCAACAGCGGCCAGACACAAGCAGAAGCAGCAGAAGCAGCAGCAGCACCACCTTTTGTTTTTTGGCTGCAGCAGCAGCAGCAGCAAGGCCCACAGGGCTGGCTAGCTGGCTAGCCAGCAAGCAGGTAGCAATGAAAGTAGGAATCTTTCTTTTTAACCCTGTAAGGGGGTGGTGCACTGTACCCGAAGATACTGCCATATCGGGTCAATGCATAGGGCGACGGAAGCAAGCTTCGAAATCGGCCCCCGTTCTCAAAAATCCATTTAATATATGGTCCCCAGATAGGGGACGTATCAGATATTAAACTGATAAGAACAGATACTACACTTGATCTTAGCCAAAAGGCCGAGAAGCGATAACCGTGAAAGGGGCGGGCCCAACAAGGTGCCCTTCATGGGCACTATCACTGCTTGCTGTCAGGGAGGCTGCCAGACAATTTTCCATGCACACTCTGGGCTGGGGGGCAGTCAACCACCAGTACACACAGCAGAACCTAAACCCATACCATTATTGCTAAGCAGCAAGACAGGGGCCCATTGCACTCCCACGGGGCCTTTTTAAATGCAATCCATAACCCGGATTTGCCAGGAACCCTTCTTACTCCTCCTACTTGCATGTGACACTGGGCTTAGGATCTGCATAGGAAACACACACACAAGCACACACCTACCTTTGTTGCCTGCAGATGCCTCCTTGGCTGTCCCCAAACGGTATCAAACCAACACCCACGGGAAGCTGTAAGCATAGAGGACATGCCTGCACCCCATTGGACTTACCTGTGTGGGTTAAATCCGGGTTATTTGACAACCTATGGCGGTGATGGTTCTGCTCAGGCAGAGCAGTGCTGATGCTCCTCATAAAGCTGTCGCTGCTGTGAAGGTTCTAGGTGACATCACAAATCCCTATGGTTACATACACAACAAAGCTGGGTTGTTGTTGTTTACACTCTGCAAGGCCTGTGGAAGTGAGTGACATCATAGCACTGTAGTTCTGAGGGTTCAAGATGGATGCAACAATCTCCTGTTGCTTCTATGAAGGCCATAATAGACGACATCACCAAACAGCTCCATAGTCACATACACAGCAAAGGAGAGATGTTGTTTACACCTAGTGATGTCAGTGGTATTGAGTGACATCACAGCACAGTGCTAAGGCTCCTGGGCCTGGACACAGCAGCGGCTGCAATATCTCAACGGAGAATACGTTTATATATATGTGTGTGTGTGCGCGTATATATATATATATATATATATATATATATATATATATATATATATATTTCTCCGCCGAAATCACTTTTAAACCCATTTCCACCTTTTTTTCCCTTCTCTTCCTCTTACTTTTTTTTCACGTTTTTTTACGTTTTTCTCCTTTTCGCCTCTTTTCTGGGCGTATTATTCTTCTTTTTCTTCTTTTTTTTCGTCTAATGCATACCCCATCAGTGCAGCAATGCTTATTCAATACCGCCAGCAGATGGAGACACTGGGGGATAATTTTCTAAGGATTTATACTGATTTTTCCTGTCTGAATTTGTCGCACAGAAAGTTGCAGGCCAAATATGTGTGACATTTCTGCGACTTTAGCTTCTAGAGCATTTTTACAACATTATACATAGGTGCTGAATACATAAAAAGCGACTGTTCAGCGACAGACAAGTCGCATCGGCTGAAAGTAGGCCAGAATGTCAGTCCATGTTGGAGCAGGTTTAGATACAGTCTAAAGTATAGATCTCAAAGTCTGTGCACAGAATTTAGCAAGGGCCTCGCACCTTCTGATGCATCAGGTAGGTGCACAATAGCATAGCCTAACCCTCTGTACTTTGGTCTATATTGATGCGGGACATAGACAGCCAGCTGATGACCAATCCATTAGTGCAATGGATGGCTGGAAGCATTTGTCTTTGCCTTTGCAATACCACAGAAGCAATGCATGGTCAATGTACAGCAATGACACACCTGTGTGAACAGCCAGGAGACCCCCCCCCCCCCCCATGTTATGTTACATAGTTACATAGTTAGTACGGTCGAAAAAAGACATATGTCCATCAAGTTCAACCAGGGAATTAAGGGGTAGGGGTGTGGCGCGATATTGGGGAAGGGATGAGATTTTATATTTCTTCATAAGCATTAATCTTATTTTGTCAATTAGGAACATTCAGCACCCACCCGCTATCAAGGCAGCTGCCTATCATGTCATGCCCTACCTGCACAGGTGTGCTGGCTACTCAAATGATCCAATTAAGGAGGCCATTTAGTCAGCAGCAGCAGAAGTCCTGTGCCTGGACGCTCCAACAGCGGCCAGACACAAGCAGAAGCAGAAGCAGCAGAAGCAGCAGCAGCACCACCTTTTGTTTTTTGGCTGCAGCAGCAGCAAGGCCCACAGGGCTGGCTAGCTGGCTAGCCAGCAAGCAGGTAGCAATGAAAGTAGGAATCTTTCTTTTTAACCCTGTAAGGGGGTGGTGCACTGTACCCGAAGATACTGCCATATCGGGTCAATGCATAGGGCGACGGAAGCAAGCTTCGAAATCGGCCCCCGTTCTCAAAAATCCATTTAATATATGGTCCCCAGATAGGGGACGTATCAGATATTAAACTGATAAGAACAGATACTACACTTGATCTTAGCCAAAAGGCCGAGAAGCGATAACCGTGAAAGGGGCGGGCCCAACAAGGTGCCCTTCATGGGCACTATCACTGCTTGCTGTCAGGGAGGCTGCCAGACAATTTTCCATGCACACTCTGGGCTGGGGGGCAGTCAACCACCAGTACACACAGCAGAACCTAAACCCATACCATTATTGCTAAGCAGCAAGACAGGGGCCCATTGCACTCCCACGGGGCCTTTTTAAATGCAATCCATAACCCGGATTTGCCAGGAACCCTTCTTACTCCTCCTACTTGCATGTGACACTGGGCTTAGGATCTGCATAGGAAACACACACACAAGCACACACCTACCTTTGTTGCCTGCAGATGCCTCCTTGGCTGTCCCCAAACGGTATCAAACCAACACCCACGGGAAGCTGTAAGCATAGAGGACATGCCTGCACCCCATTGGACTTACCTGTGTGGGTTAAATCCGGGTTATTTGACAACCTATGGCGGTGATGGTTCTGCTCAGGCAGAGCAGTGCTGATGCTCCTCATAAAGCTGTCGCTGCTGTGAAGGTTCTAGGTGACATCACAAATCCCTATGGTTACATACACAACAAAGCTGGGTTGTTGTTGTTTACACTCTGCAAGGCCTGTGGAAGTGAGTGACATCATAGCACTGTAGTTCTGAGGGTTCTAGATGGATGCAACAATCTCCTGTTGCTTCTATGAAGGCCATAATAGACGACATCACCAAACAGCTCCATAGTCACATACACAGCAAAGGAGAGATGTTGTTTACACCTAGTGATGTCAGTGGTATTGAGTGACATCACAGCACAGTGCTAAGGCTCCTGGGCCTGGACACAGCAGCGGCTGCAATATCTCAACGGAGAATACGTTTATATATATGTGTGTGTGTGCGCGTATATATATATATATATATATATATATATATATATATATTTCTCCGCCGAAATCACTTTTAAACCCATTTCCACCTTTTTTTCCCTTCTCTTCCTCTTACTTTTTTTTCACGTTTTTTTACGTTTTTCTCCTTTTCGCCTCTTTTCTGGGCGTATTATTCTTCTTTTTCTTCTTTTTTTTCGTCTAATGCATACCCCATCAGTGCAGCAATGCTTATTCAATACCGCCAGCAGATGGAGACACTGGGGGATAATTTTCTAAGGATTTATACTGATTTTTCCTGTCTGAATTTGTCGCACAGAAAGTTGCAGGCCAAATATGTGTGACATTTCTGCGACTTTAGCTTCTAGAGCATTTTTACAACATTATACATAGGTGCTGAATACATAAAAAGCGACTGTTCAGCGACAGACAAGTCGCATCGGCTGAAAGTAGGCCAGAATGTCAGTCCATGTTGGAGCAGGTTTAGATACAGTCTAAAGTATAGATCTCAAAGTCTGTGCACAGAATTTAGCAAGGGCCTCGCACCTTCTGATGCATCAGGTAGGTGCACAATAGCATAGCCTAACCCTCTGTACTTTGGTCTATATTGATGCAGGACATAGACAGCCAGCTGATGACCAATCCATTAGTGCAATGGATGGCTGGAAGCATTTGTCTTTGCCTTTGCAATACCACAGAAGCAATGCATGGTCAATGTACAGCAATGACACACCTGTGTGAACAGCCAGGAGACCCCCCCCCCCCCCCCCATGTTATGTTACATAGTTACATAGTTAGTACGGTCGAAAAAAGACATATGTCCATCAAGTTCAACCAGGGAATTAAGGGGTAGGGGTGTGGCGCGATATTGGGGAAGGGATGAGATTTTATATTTCTTCATAAGCATTAATCTTATTTTGTCAATTAGGAACATTCAGCACCCACCCGCTATCAAGGCAGCTGCCTATCATGTCATGCCCTACCTGCACAGGTGTGCTGGCTACTCAAATGATCCAATTAAGGAGGCCATTTAGTCAGCAGCAGCAGAAGTCCTGTGCCTGGACGCTCCAACAGCGGCCAGACACAAGCAGAAGCAGAAGCAGCAGAAGCAGCAGCAGCACCACCTTTTGTTTTTTGGCTGCAGCAGCAGCAAGGCCCACAGGGCTGGCTAGCTGGCTAGCCAGCAAGCAGGTAGCAATGAAAGTAGGAATCTTTCTTTTTAACCCTGTAAGGGGGTGGTGCACTGTACCCGAAGATACTGCCATATCGGGTCAATGCATAGGGCGACGGAAGCAAGCTTCGAAATCGGCCCCCGTTCTCAAAAATCCATTTAATATATGGTCCCCAGATAGGGGACGTATCAGATATTAAACTGATAAGAACAGATTTTTTACTTTTAGATATAATATTCTTAGACTAAAAGACCTTACGCAGTCCAGATTACACTTAGTCTGCTAAAAGCATATTCCACAGATGTAGATTCCAAAGACTTTTAGCCACTTTGTGACCTAATCTTTTTTTATCCAATAAATAGAAAACATACATCTCACTAAGAGCTAGGCGAACACAATCTTTAGAGGTAATAGTGTCTCTTTTAAAAAGAAGAATATTCCTCGTCTTCCATAGTGCAATTTTAATACAATTTATACTAATCCACAAAACCCGAGACTTCTCCACAGATAAAACATTATAAAATCCATATAAAATAACTTCATAATTTAAAAAATTAAGATCAGAAATGAATTTTAGTAAGGGTCCTATCAAATGCCATATCTCCTGGGCGTAAAAACAGTTCCAAAAAATGTGTAAAACTGTTTCCTCACTAGGACACCCCATTCTCGGGCACTTTGCACTACGACACAATCCTCTTCTGTGTTGGAATTCTCTGGTAGGCAAACATTGATGTGCTATCTGCCAGGCCAGATCTTTTAAGTCATTAGATAAGAATCCCATATTCACCATCCTCCAAACTCTTAGAGATTTCTCAGTGGAATAATTAGATATTAAGCAAATCTGTTCTATCTTCCTGATTTCAGGAACTAATTTTCGTGCATTACTACAAATTTCTTGACTAAAATTAGCAATGCCATAAATACGAATAATCTTTTCTAAAACCACATAGTGCGCTGGGGGAATAAATAAGATTGGGGACGTTAAAGGTAAGGTTATCCACTTTCTTTTTCTAAAAATGTGACCTGCAGCATATTTTAAAAAATAAGACCAATAACAGTTTCTTTGCAAGCCATTAAAACACATAGAAAAAAAGTGAATATATAAAAACCTTTTTAAATCAGGCACATCCTTACCCCCCAATTTCTTTGTCTTCATCATTACATCTCTCCTGAGTTTATCCATTTTAGACCCCCATAAAAAATGAAAGCAAATCTTGTTTAAAAACTTTAAGGTGCGTTCACTCGGTGGGAAAACCAAGCTTAAATATAGCATGATAGGTAGCAACAAAGCTTTCATTATCAGTACTTTTCCTTCTATTGTTAATTTCCTCATTTTCCAAAAACTTATTTTCTTTTGCACTTTCTCTTTGACGATGGACCAGCTTTCCTCTCCATTATTTTCATTGTCAAAGATGACACCCAAGATTTTGATTTTATCATATTGCACATTCACCTCTGTATTGCCCCAATTCCCTATTGCAAAGCAATCACATTTATTTTTATTTAATTTGAAGCCAGAGCCCTCACAAAAAAATTCTGTCTGTCTGATAGCACGTTTCAGGGATGGTTCATCTGAACATAGAATATTAACATCATCCATGTATGCTATCGTCTTTACGCTCTGTCCTCCACTTCCAGGGATTGGCACTCCTCTAATGAGCTTATCTTTTCTCAAAACATTCAACAGAGGTTCTATTGCACATATGAAAAGAATGGGTGATAGGGGGCACCCCTGTTTCACCCCAGACTGTAAACATACCTCTTGGGATAAAAAACCGTTAATTAAAATACGACTAAAACAGTTTTTATATAAAAGTGCAATTTTTCCAACAATAAAATCAGGAAAATTCATTTTCTTTAAAACCAACCATAAAAAATCATGAGAAACACGGTCATAGGCCTTTTGAAAATCCAAGGATAAAATTGCTAATTTCTGATCACATTGTTTCTGATACCATAAAACATCTTTTACAAGGTTTAGATGATCACTTATTTTCCTTCCAGGTACTCCGCATACTTGGTCACTGTGTATAACCTTAGCAATTACCTGCTTGAGCCTATTTGCTAAAATTTTTGCTAAAACCTTATAGTCTGTATTTAGCAGGGTAATAGGCCTCCAATTTTCTAATTTAGAGATGTCTCCTTTTTTAAAAATCAGAGTAACAACACCATCTCTCCAGGACGCAGGTAAAATCTCAGATTTAAAAGCACAGTTAAAAATACCTAAAAGATCATCTTTTAAAATGGACCAAAAACACAGATAAAATTCAACTGGCAACCCATCTGAACCAGGTGTTTTACCATTTAAAAAACTCTTAAAAGTGCTTAAAAGTTCAGGTAAAAAGATTTCAGTACAAAGGCTCTCTTGGTCAGTTTTGTCAAGTTTTGAATCCAAGGTATCTAAAACATCATTAGTAAAGGAAATATCAATATCTTTTTTATTAAAAAGCTCCTGATAAAATACTTGTGCTTCTCGCAACATCTCTTCATTAGTTATCTTCCCTTCTATTACAGATATCATTTCTTTCTTTCCCACCACCTTCTTAAAAAAGAATCTCGAACACTTTTCATCATTCTCCAGACATTGCACCTTGCTGTTAAAAATCATTTCTTTTCCTTTTTGACTAATGGCATTTTTTATTTCATTCTTTGTCTGAGCAATAACATCATCCATCTCAAGCCCGGCTTGCTTTAGTTTATAATATGTTTGGATTTTAGTGTTTAACATTTTAAACCATAACTTTTTCTCCTTAGCCTTTTGGATGCCCACACGGATAAAAAACTGTTTAGTCCACTTTTTAACATCCTCCCACCAATCCAAAATATTTTTATATTGGGATTGACGCAATCTCCATTTGTTATAAGCAGCAATAAAATCATTTTTTGTTTTCATGTCCTCTAATAAAGTAGTGTTGAGCTTCCAAACGCCTCTGCCTTTCTCTAGGCCAGGTAAAGTGACATGTGCATATAATAACTTATGATCAGAGAAAATATTCGATAAAAGAGAAACATCAACTAGATTAAAACTTTCCGATAAAAAAATAAAATCAATCCTGGATTTGCAGACATTATTTTCCCATGTGTAACCAGGGTCGTCTGGGTATTTTCTCCTCCAGACATCGGTAAAGTTAAAATCCTCAGTCATACTCTTAATCTGTTTCTCTGTTTTATCCACTCTGACATGCACACTTCCACTCTCACGATGATCACCACTCATACAACAATTAAAATCTCCAGCCATTAAAATAGGTGTTGAACCTGGGATAAAAGCCTGAATATCATTAATCAAGTCGGCTCTCTCATTTTTTTCAGGAGAAGCATAGATGTTAAAAAGCTTAATCTCTGAGCCATTGTACTTAATATTAACTAATAGCGCTCTACCAGGTATAATTTCTAAGAAGGACAAAACTTGTACATCTGAACCTCTAAACAAGATCCCAACACCTGAAGATCTGTTCAGATTGTCACCTGACCAGACCGATGGTCCCAAAGTCCAGCCACGACAAAGGTCCTCATAATTTGGACTATGTTCAATTCCACATTCTTGTAAAAAGAACAGAGAACAGTCCAAGGTCTCTAAAAAACTAAACAAAGCAGCCCTTCTCGTAGGGCTCTTTAGACCTCTCACATTAAGAGAGGAGCACTTTAAGGAAGCTATTCGCTACTGGAGTTTGAGTCCGATATGAAACCCACAGGTGACTCCGGGCTTTCGAACTCTTTGATATTTTTTGGATCGGACGCTGATCTTATAGAAGGCCTCCATGCATGTTGACTGTCCTCACATTCGTCTGAGCTTTTTTTGACAGGCCGTTTAATGCCAAGTTGTGGCTCATCTCCGAGTTCCTTCTTCCGCTTGATCTCCTTCACGCCAACCTCCATGGCTTCACTGCTCACTAGTGACCCTCCACCACCAGAACCCTCCACAGAAGGTCTCCCCTCTGTCTCAGGCACAGCAGTAGAAAGGTCCATAAGCTCCGCCACGACATCAGAAGTTACAGCCGGCTTTTCTGAAGGAGCCTCAGACCGCTGGGGTGCTTTCGCAGGTGGTACTTCAGCTTGCACTACACCCACTCTCCCCGCTACACGGTCAGCCCACGATCTAGCTACACTGGAACGGAGACTGCAATCTTTAAAGGCATGGCCTTCTTCACCACAAATGTTGCAGACAATTTTAGCACAGTCCTTAGAAACATGGCCTTCTTGATTGCACCGACCACAGCGAACTGTAGTGTCCGTGCAAACTTCCATAGTATGTCCGAATTTCTTACATTTCCTACAAAAAGTAGGCATCTCGGGATAAAACAAATAGCCCTTATCCCGACCGATAGAAAAGTTGGAGGGTGGATGACACAACCCTCCAATGCCAGTAGCATCCTCCTTCATTTTCACAAAAAACTTATGTTTCCCCGTCCATAGGTCTTCTGAATTCATCACCTTATGGGAATACTTAACAGAACTGCAGTATTTCCCCAAAAAGAGCTCAATATGGGACACAGTCACAAAGGGATTGTGCATACACACAACTAGAGGAATATCACCTCCAGTATACAACACTGTGACCGTGATCCCATCAAGCTCAGCAAGGTCTTGATTGCTTTTCAGCTTCTCAAAAAGATTCTGGCATGCATAAGCAGAGTCCAGAGTTAGGATGAAGCTGCCCTTCCGAGGATCTCTGAGACAGACGATGTTCTCTTTCTTCACCCCAAGAAGCTTGTAGAGAGTTTCTTTCACAAAATAAGAAAGTTGGACGAGTTCTTGCTTGTCTTCATCAACATCAAAGCGAAAGGAAAAACGAATCCGCGTTTCACCGGATGTAAGGTAACGGATGCGAACACCCATCTTGTCGATCGCCTTTTCGGTTCCTCGTAGCAGCCCCCCTTGAAAAAGGTAGGACAAACTCCCAGGATCCTCCTGACCAGACACTTGATCTAGCCAAAAGGCCGAGAAGCGATAACCGTGAAAGGGGCGGGCCCAACAAGGTGCCCTTCATGGGCACTATCACTGCTTGCTGTCAGGGAGGCTGCCAGACAATTTTCCATGCACACTCTGGGCTGGGGGGCAGTCAACCACCAGTACACACAGCAGAACCTAAACCCATACCATTATTGCTAAGCAGCAAGACAGGGGCCCATTGCACTCCCACGGGGCCTTTTTAAATGCAATCCATAACCCGGATTTGCCAGGAACCCTTCTTACTCCTCCTACTTGCATGTGACACTGGGCTTAGGATCTGCATAGGAAACACACACACAAGCACACACCTACCTTTGTTGCCTGCAGATGCCTCCTTGGCTGTCCCCAAACGGTATCAAACCAACACCCACGGGAAGCTGTAAGCATAGAGGACATGCCTGCACCCCATTGGACTTACCTGTGTGGGTTAAATCCGGGTTATTTGACAACCTATGGCGGTGATGGTTCTGCTCAGGCAGAGCAGTGCTGATGCTCCTCATAAAGCTGTCGCTGCTGTGAAGGTTCTAGGTGACATCACAAATCCCTATGGTTACATACACAACAAAGCTGGGTTGTTGTTGTTTACACTCTGCAAGGCCTGTGGAAGTGAGTGACATCATAGCACTGTAGTTCTGAGGGTTCTAGATGGATGCAACAATCTCCTGTTGCTTCTATGAAGGCCATAATAGACGACATCACCAAACAGCTCCATAGTCACATACACAGCAAAGGAGAGATGTTGTTTACACCTAGTGATGTCAGTGGTATTGAGTGACATCACAGCACAGTGCTAAGGCTCCTGGGCCTGGACACAGCAGCGGCTGCAATATCTCAACGGAGAATACGTTTATATATATGTGTGTGTGTGCGCGTATATATATATATATATATATATATATATATATATATATATATTTCTCCGCCGAAATCACTTTTAAACCCATTTCCACCTTTTTTTCCCTTCTCTTCCTCTTACTTTTTTTTCACGTTTTTTTACGTTTTTCTCCTTTTCGCCTCTTTTCTGGGCGTATTATTCTTCTTTTTCTTCTTTTTTTTCGTCTAATGCATACCCCATCAGTGCAGCAATGCTTATTCAATACCGCCAGCAGATGGAGACACTGGGGGATAATTTTCTAAGGATTTATACTGATTTTTCCTGTCTGAATTTGTCGCACAGAAAGTTGCAGGCCAAATATGTGTGACATTTCTGCGACTTTAGCTTCTAGAGCATTTTTACAACATTATACATAGGTGCTGAATACATAAAAAGCGACTGTTCAGCGACAGACAAGTCGCATCGGCTGAAAGTAGGCCAGAATGTCAGTCCATGTTGGAGCAGGTTTAGATACAGTCTAAAGTATAGATCTCAAAGTCTGTGCACAGAATTTAGCAAGGGCCTTGCACCTTCTGATGCATCAGGTAGGTGCACAATAGCATAGCCTAACCCTCTGTACTTTGGTCTATATTGATGCGGGACATAGACAGCCAGCTGATGACCAATCCATTAGTGCAATGGATGGCTGGAAGCATTTGTCTTTGCCTTTGCAATACCACAGAAGCAATGCATGGTCAATGTACAGCAATGACACACCTGTGTGAACAGCCAGGAGACCCCCCCCCCCCCCCATGTTATGTTACATAGTTACATAGTTAGTACGGTCGAAAAAAGACATATGTCCATCAAGTTCAACCAGGGAATTAAGGGGTAGGGGTGTGGCGCGATATTGGGGAAGGGATGAGATTTTATATTTCTTCATAAGCATTAATCTTATTTTGTCAATTAGGAACATTCAGCACCCACCCGCTATCAAGGCAGCTGCCTATCATGTCATGCCCTACCTGCACAGGTGTGCTGGCTACTCAAATGATCCAATTAAGGAGGCCATTTAGTCAGCAGCAGCAGAAGTCCTGTGCCTGGACGCTCCAACAGCGGCCAGACACAAGCAGAAGCAGAAGCAGCAGAAGCAGCAGCAGCACCACCTTTTGTTTTTTGGCTGCAGCAGCAGCAAGGCCCACAGGGCTGGCTAGCTGGCTAGCCAGCAAGCAGGTAGCAATGAAAGTAGGAATCTTTCTTTTTAACCCTGTAAGGGGGTGGTGCACTGTACCCGAAGATACTGCCATATCGGGTCAATGCATAGGGCGACGGAAGCAAGCTTCGAAATCGGCCCCCGTTCTCAAAAATCCATTTAATATATGGTCCCCAGATAGGGGACGTATCAGATATTAAACTGATAAGAACAGATACTACACTTGATCTTAGCCAAAAGGCCGAGAAGCGATAACCGTGAAAGGGGCGGGCCCAACAAGGTGCCCTTCATGGGCACTATCACTGCTTGCTGTCAGGGAGGCTGCCAGACAATTTTCCATGCACACTCTGGGCTGGGGGGCAGTCAACCACCAGTACACACAGCAGAACCTAAACCCATACCATTATTGCTAAGCAGCAAGACAGGGGCCCATTGCACTCCCACGGGGCCTTTTTAAATGCAATCCATAACCCGGATTTGCCAGGAACCCTTCTTACTCCTCCTACTTGCATGTGACACTGGGCTTAGGATCTGCATAGGAAACACACACACAAGCACACACCTACCTTTGTTGCCTGCAGATGCCTCCTTGGCTGTCCCCAAACGGTATCAAACCAACACCCACGGGAAGCTGTAAGCATAGAGGACATGCCTGCACCCCATTGGACTTACCTGTGTGGGTTAAATCCGGGTTATTTGACAACCTATGGCGGTGATGGTTCTGCTCAGGCAGAGCAGTGCTGATGCTCCTCATAAAGCTGTCGCTGCTGTGAAGGTTCTAGGTGACATCACAAATCCCTATGGTTACATACACAACAAAGCTGGGTTGTTGTTGTTTACACTCTGCAAGGCCTGTGGAAGTGAGTGACATCATAGCACTGTAGTTCTGAGGGTTCTAGATGGATGCAACAATCTCCTGTTGCTTCTATGAAGGCCATAATAGACGACATCACCAAACAGCTCCATAGTCACATACACAGCAAAGGAGAGATGTTGTTTACACCTAGTGATGTCAGTGGTATTGAGTGACATCACAGCACAGTGCTAAGGCTCCTGGGCCTGGACACAGCAGCGGCTGCAATATCTCAACGGAGAATACGTTTATATATATGTGTGTGTGTGCGCGTATATATATATATATATATATATATATATATATATATATATATATATATATATATTTCTCCGCCGAAATCACTTTTAAACCCATTTCCACCTTTTTTTCCCTTCTCTTCCTCTTACTTTTTTTTCACGTTTTTTTACGTTTTTCTCCTTTTCGCCTCTTTTCTGGGCGTATTATTCTTCTTTTTCTTCTTTTTTTTCGTCTAATGCATACCCCATCAGTGCAGCAATGCTTATTCAATACCGCCAGCAGATGGAGACACTGGGGGATAATTTTCTAAGGATTTATACTGATTTTTCCTGTCTGAATTTGTCGCACAGAAAGTTGCAGGCCAAATATGTGTGACATTTCTGCGACTTTAGCTTCTAGAGCATTTTTACAACATTATACATAGGTGCTGAATACATAAAAAGCGACTGTTCAGCGACAGACAAGTCGCATCGGCTGAAAGTAGGCCAGAATGTCAGTCCATGTTGGAGCAGGTTTAGATACAGTCTAAAGTATAGATCTCAAAGTCTGTGCACAGAATTTAGCAAGGGCCTCGCACCTTCTGATGCATCAGGTAGGTGCACAATAGCATAGCCTAACCCTCTGTACTTTGGTCTATATTGATGCAGGACATAGACAGCCAGCTGATGACCAATCCATTAGTGCAATGGATGGCTGGAAGCATTTGTCTTTGCCTTTGCAATACCACAGAAGCAATGCATGGTCAATGTACAGCAATGACACACCTGTGTGAACAGCCAGGAGACCCCCCCCCCCCCCCCATGTTATGTTACATAGTTACATAGTTAGTACGGTCGAAAAAAGACATATGTCCATCAAGTTCAACCAGGGAATTAAGGGGTAGGGGTGTGGCGCGATATTGGGGAAGGGATGAGATTTTATATTTCTTCATAAGCATTAATCTTATTTTGTCAATTAGGAACATTCAGCACCCACCCGCTATCAAGGCAGCTGCCTATCATGTCATGCCCTACCTGCACAGGTGTGCTGGCTACTCAAATGATCCAATTAAGGAGGCCATTTAGTCAGCAGCAGCAGAAGTCCTGTGCCTGGACGCTCCAACAGCGGCCAGACACAAGCAGAAGCAGAAGCAGCAGAAGCAGCAGCAGCACCACCTTTTGTTTTTTGGCTGCAGCAGCAGCAAGGCCCACAGGGCTGGCTAGCTGGCTAGCCAGCAAGCAGGTAGCAATGAAAGTAGGAATCTTTCTTTTTAACCCTGTAAGGGGGTGGTGCACTGTACCCGAAGATACTGCCATATCGGGTCAATGCATAGGGCGACGGAAGCAAGCTTCGAAATCGGCCCCCGTTCTCAAAAATCCATTTAATATATGGTCCCCAGATAGGGGACGTATCAGATATTAAACTGATAAGAACAGATACTACACTTGATCTTAGCCAAAAGGCCGAGAAGCGATAACCGTGAAAGGGGCGGGCCCAACAAGGTGCCCTTCATGGGCACTATCACTGCTTGCTGTCAGGGAGGCTGCCAGACAATTTTCCATGCACACTCTGGGCTGGGGGGCAGTCAACCACCAGTACACACAGCAGAACCTAAACCCATACCATTATTGCTAAGCAGCAAGACAGGGGCCCATTGCACTCCCACGGGGCCTTTTTAAATGCAATCCATAACCCGGATTTGCCAGGAACCCTTCTTACTCCTCCTACTTGCATGTGACACTGGGCTTAGGATCTGCATAGGAAACACACACACAAGCACACACCTACCTTTGTTGCCTGCAGATGCCTCCTTGGCTGTCCCCAAACGGTATCAAACCAACACCCACGGGAAGCTGTAAGCATAGAGGACATGCCTGCACCCCATTGGACTTACCTGTGTGGGTTAAATCCGGGTTATTTGACAACCTATGGCGGTGATGGTTCTGCTCAGGCAGAGCAGTGCTGATGCTCCTCATAAAGCTGTCGCTGCTGTGAAGGTTCTAGGTGACATCACAAATCCCTATGGTTACATACACAACAAAGCTGGGTTGTTGTTGTTTACACTCTGCAAGGCCTGTGGAAGTGAGTGACATCATAGCACTGTAGTTCTGAGGGTTCTAGATGGATGCAACAATCTCCTGTTGCTTCTATGAAGGCCATAATAGACGACATCACCAAACAGCTCCATAGTCACATACACAGCAAAGGAGAGATGTTGTTTACACCTAGTGATGTCAGTGGTATTGAGTGACATCACAGCACAGTGCTAAGGCTCCTGGGCCTGGACACAGCAGCGGCTGCAATATCTCAACGGAGAATACGTTTATATATATGTGTGTGTGTGCGCGTATATATATATATATATATATATATATATATATATATATATATATTTCTCCGCCGAAATCACTTTTAAACCCATTTCCACCTTTTTTTCCCTTCTCTTCCTCTTACTTTTTTTTCACGTTTTTTTACGTTTTTCTCCTTTTCGCCTCTTTTCTGGGCGTATTATTCTTCTTTTTCTTCTTTTTTTTCGTCTAATGCATACCCCATCAGTGCAGCAATGCTTATTCAATACCGCCAGCAGATGGAGACACTGGGGGATAATTTTCTAAGGATTTATACTGATTTTTCCTGTCTGAATTTGTCGCACAGAAAGTTGCAGGCCAAATATGTGTGACATTTCTGCGACTTTAGCTTCTAGAGCATTTTTACAACATTATACATAGGTGCTGAATACATAAAAAGCGACTGTTCAGCGACAGACAAGTCGCATCGGCTGAAAGTAGGCCAGAATGTCAGTCCATGTTGGAGCAGGTTTAGATACAGTCTAAAGTATAGATCTCAAAGTCTGTGCACAGAATTTAGCAAGGGCCTCGCACCTTCTGATGCATCAGGTAGGTGCACAATAGCATAGCCTAACCCTCTGTACTTTGGTCTATATTGATGCAGGACATAGACAGCCAGCTGATGACCAATCCATTAGTGCAATGGATGGCTGGAAGCATTTGTCTTTGCCTTTGCAATACCACAGAAGCAATGCATGGTCAATGTACAGCAATGACACACCTGTGTGAACAGCCAGGAGACCCCCCCCCCCCCCATGTTATGTTACATAGTTACATAGTTAGTACGGTCGAAAAAAGACATATGTCCATCAAGTTCAACCAGGGAATTAAGGGGTAGGGGTGTGGCGCGATATTGGGGAAGGGATGAGATTTTATATTTCTTCATAAGCATTAATCTTATTTTGTCAATTAGGAACATTCAGCACCCACCCGCTATCAAGGCAGCTGCCTATCATGTCATGCCCTACCTGCACAGGTGTGCTGGCTACTCAAATGATCCAATTAAGGAGGCCATTTAGTCAGCAGCAGCAGAAGTCCTGTGCCTGGACGCTCCAACAGCGGCCAGACACAAGCAGAAGCAGAAGCAGCAGCAGCACCACCTTTTGTTTTTTGGCTGCAGCAGCAGCAAGGCCCACAGGGCTGGCTAGCTGGCTAGCTGGCTAGCCAGCAAGCAGGTAGCAATGAAAGTAGGAATCTTTCTTTTTAACCCTGTAAGGGGGTGGTGCACTGTACCCGAAGATACTGCCATATCGGGTCAATGCATAGGGCGACGGAAGCAAGCTTCGAAATCGGCCCCCGTTCTCAAAAATCCATTTAATATATGGTCCCCAGATAGGGGACGTATCAGATATTAAACTGATAAGAACAGATACTACACTTGATCTTAGCCAAAAGGCCGAGAAGCGATAACCGTGAAAGGGGCGGGCCCAACAAGGTGCCCTTCATGGGCACTATCACTGCTTGCTGTCAGGGAGGCTGCCAGACAATTTTCCATGCACACTCTGGGCTGGGGGGCAGTCAACCACCAGTACACACAGCAGAACCTAAACCCATACCATTATTGCTAAGCAGAAAGACAGGGGCCCATTGCACTCCCACGGGGCCTTTTTAAATGCAATCCATAACCCGGATTTGCCAGGAACCCTTCTTACTCCTCCTACTTGCATGTGACACTGGGCTTAGGATCTGCATAGGAAACACACACACAAGCACACACCTACCTTTGTTGCCTGCAGATGCCTCCTTGGCTGTCCCCAAACGGTATCAAACCAACACCCACGGGAAGCTGTAAGCATAGAGGACATGCCTGCACCCCATTGGACTTACCTGTGTGGGTTAAATCCGGGTTATTTGACAACCTATGGCGGTGATGGTTCTGCTCAGGCAGAGCAGTGCTGATGCTCCTCATAAAGCTG
Organism: Hyla sarda; assembly: GCF_029499605.1. Taxonomy (NCBI): domain Eukaryota; kingdom Metazoa; phylum Chordata; class Amphibia; order Anura; family Hylidae; genus Hyla; species Hyla sarda. The sequence continues at coordinate 360,688 of NW_026608165.1, read as the reverse complement.
TCGCTGCTGTGAAGGTTCTAGGTGACATCACAAATCCCTATGGTTACATACACAACAAAGCTGGGTTGTTGTTGTTTACACTCTGCAAGGCCTGTGGAAGTGAGTGACATCATAGCACTGTAGTTCTGAGGGTTCTAGATGGATGCAACAATCTCCTGTTGCTTCTATGAAGGCCATAATAGACGACATCACCAAACAGCTCCATAGTCACATACACAGCAAAGGAGAGATGTTGTTTACACCTAGTGATGTCAGTGGTATTGAGTGACATCACAGCACAGTGCTAAGGCTCCTGGGCCTGGACACAGCAGCGGCTGCAATATCTCAACGGAGAATACGTTTATATATATGTGTGTGTGTGCGCGTATATATATATATATATATATATATATATATATATATATTTCTCCGCCGAAATCACTTTTAAACCCATTTCCACCTTTTTTTCCCTTCTCTTCCTCTTACTTTTTTTTCACGTTTTTTTACGTTTTTCTCCTTTTCGCCTCTTTTCTGGGCGTATTATTCTTCTTTTTCTTCTTTTTTTTCGTCTAATGCATACCCCATCAGTGCAGCAATGCTTATTCAATACCGCCAGCAGATGGAGACACTGGGGGATAATTTTCTAAGGATTTATACTGATTTTTCCTGTCTGAATTTGTCGCACAGAAAGTTGCAGGCCAAATATGTGTGACATTTCTGCGACTTTAGCTTCTAGAGCATTTTTACAACATTATACATAGGTGCTGAATACATAAAAAGCGACTGTTCAGCGACAGACAAGTCGCATCGGCTGAAAGTAGGCCAGAATGTCAGTCCATGTTGGAGCAGGTTTAGATACAGTCTAAAGTATAGATCTCAAAGTCTGTGCACAGAATTTAGCAAGGGCCTCGCACCTTCTGATGCATCAGGTAGGTGCACAATAGCATAGCCTAACCCTCTGTACTTTGGTCTATATTGATGCGGGACATAGACAGCCAGCTGATGACCAATCCATTAGTGCAATGGATGGCTGGAAGCATTTGTCTTTGCCTTTGCAATACCACAGAAGCAATGCATGGTCAATGTACAGCAATGACACACCTGTGTGAACAGCCAGGAGACCCCCCCCCCCCCCATGTTATGTTACATAGTTACATAGTTAGTACGGTCGAAAAAAGACATATGTCCATCAAGTTCAACCAGGGAATTAAGGGGTAGGGGTGTGGCGCGATATTGGGGAAGGGATGAGATTTTATATTTCTTCATAAGCATTAATCTTATTTTGTCAATTAGGAACATTCAGCACCCACCCGCTATCAAGGCAGCTGCCTATCATGTCATGCCCTACCTGCACAGGTGTGCTGGCTACTCAAATGATCCAATTAAGGAGGCCATTTAGTCAGCAGCAGCAGAAGTCCTGTGCCTGGACGCTCCAACAGCGGCCAGACACAAGCAGAAGCAGAAGCAGCAGAAGCAGCAGCAGCACCACCTTTTGTTTTTTGGCTGCAGCAGCAGCAAGGCCCACAGGGCTGGCTAGCTGGCTAGCCAGCAAGCAGGTAGCAATGAAAGTAGGAATCTTTCTTTTTAACCCTGTAAGGGGGTGGTGCACTGTACCCGAAGATACTGCCATATCGGGTCAATGCATAGGGCGACGGAAGCAAGCTTCGAAATCGGCCCCCGTTCTCAAAAATCCATTTAATATATGGTCCCCAGATAGGGGACGTATCAGATATTAAACTGATAAGAACAGATACTACACTTGATCTTAGCCAAAAGGCCGAGAAGCGATAACCGTGAAAGGGGCGGGCCCAACAAGGTGCCCTTCATGGGCACTATCACTGCTTGCTGTCAGGGAGGCTGCCAGACAATTTTCCATGCACACTCTGGGCTGGGGGGCAGTCAACCACCAGTACACACAGCAGAACCTAAACCCATACCATTATTGCTAAGCAGCAAGACAGGGGCCCATTGCACTCCCACGGGGCCTTTTTAAATGCAATCCATAACCCGGATTTGCCAGGAACCCTTCTTACTCCTCCTACTTGCATGTGACACTGGGCTTAGGATCTGCATAGGAAACACACACACAAGCACACACCTACCTTTGTTGCCTGCAGATGCCTCCTTGGCTGTCCCCAAACGGTATCAAACCAACACCCACGGGAAGCTGTAAGCATAGAGGACATGCCTGCACCCCATTGGACTTACCTGTGTGGGTTAAATCCGGGTTATTTGACAACCTATGGCGGTGATGGTTCTGCTCAGGCAGAGCAGTGCTGATGCTCCTCATAAAGCTGTCGCTGCTGTGAAGGTTCTAGGTGACATCACAAATCCCTATGGTTACATACACAACAAAGCTGGGTTGTTGTTGTTTACACTCTGCAAGGCCTGTGGAAGTGAGTGACATCATAGCACTGTAGTTCTGAGGGTTCTAGATGGATGCAACAATCTCCTGTTGCTTCTATGAAGGCCATAATAGACGACATCACCAAACAGCTCCATAGTCACATACACAGCAAAGGAGAGATGTTGTTTACACCTAGTGATGTCAGTGGTATTGAGTGACATCACAGCACAGTGCTAAGGCTCCTGGGCCTGGACACAGCAGCGGCTGCAATATCTCAACGGAGAATACGTTTATATATATGTGTGTGTGTGCGCGTATATATATATATATATATATATATATATATATTTATCCGCCGAAATCACTTTTAAACCCATTTCCACCTTTTTTTCCCTTCTCTTCCTCTTACTTTTTTTTCACGTTTTTTTACGTTTTTCTCCTTTTCGCCTCTTTTCTGGGCGTATTATTCTTCTTTTTCTTCTTTTTTTTCGTCTAATGCATACCCCATCAGTGCAGCAATGCTTATTCAATACCGCCAGCAGATGGAGACACTGGGGGATAATTTTCTAAGGATTTATACTGATTTTTCCTGTCTGAATTTGTCGCACAGAAAGTTGCAGGCCAAATATGTGTGACATTTCTGCGACTTTAGCTTCTAGAGCATTTTTACAACATTATACATAGGTGCTGAATACATAAAAAGCGACTGTTCAGCGACAGACAAGTCGCATCGGCTGAAAGTAGGCCAGAATGTCAGTCCATGTTGGAGCAGGTTTAGATACAGTCTAAAGTATAGATCTCAAAGTCTGTGCACAGAATTTAGCAAGGGCCTCGCACCTTCTGATGCATCAGGTAGGTGCACAATAGCATAGCCTAACCCTCTGTACTTTGGTCTATATTGATGCGGGACATAGACAGCCAGCTGATGACCAATCCATTAGTGCAATGGATGGCTGGAAGCATTTGTCTTTGCCTTTGCAATACCACAGAAGCAATGCATGGTCAATGTACAGCAATGACACACCTGTGTGAACAGCCAGGAGACCCCCCCCCCCCCCCCCATGTTATGTTACATAGTTACATAGTTAGTACGGTCGAAAAAAGACATATGTCCATCAAGTTCAACCAGGGAATTAAGGGGTAGGGGTGTGGCGCGATATTGGGGAAGGGATGAGATTTTATATTTCTTCATAAGCATTAATCTTATTTTGTCAATTAGGAACATTCAGCACCCACCCGCTATCAAGACAGCTGCCTATCATGTCATGCCCTACCTGCACAGGTGTGCTGGCTACTCAAATGATCCAATTAAGGAGGCCATTTAGTCAGCAGCAGCAGAAGTCCTGTGCCTGGACGCTCCAACAGCGGCCAGACACAAGCAGAAGCAGAAGCAGCAGAAGCAGCAGCAGCACCACCTTTTGTTTTTTGGCTGCAGCAGCAGCAAGGCCCACAGGGCTGGCTAGCTGGCTAGCCAGCAAGCAGGTAGCAATGAAAGTAGGAATCTTTCTTTTTAACCCTGTAAGGGGGTGGTGCACTGTACCCGAAGATACTGCCATATCGGGTCAATGCATAGGGCGACGGAAGCAAGCTTCGAAATCGGCCCCCGTTCTCAAAAATCCATTTAATATATGGTCCCCAGATAGGGGACGTATCAGATATTAAACTGATAAGAACAGATACTACACTTGATCTTAGCCAAAAGGCCGAGAAGCGATAACCGTGAAAGGGGCGGGCCCAACAAGGTGCCCTTCATGGGCACTATCACTGCTTGCTGTCAGGGAGGCTGCCAGACAATTTTCCATGCACACTCTGGGCTGGGGGGCAGTCAACCACCAGTACACACAGCAGAACCTAAACCCATACCATTATTGCTAAGCAGCAAGACAGGGGCCCATTGCACTCCCACGGGGCCTTTTTAAATGCAATCCATAACCCGGATTTGCCAGGAACCCTTCTTACTCCTCCTACTTGCATGTGACACTGGGCTTAGGATCTGCATAGGAAACACACACACAAGCACACACCTACCTTTGTTGCCTGCAGATGCCTCCTTGGCTGTCCCCAAACGGTATCAAACCAACACCCACGGGAAGCTGTAAGCATAGAGGACATGCCTGCACCCCATTGGACTTACCTGTGTGGGTTAAATCCGGGTTATTTGACAACCTATGGCGGTGATGGTTCTGCTCAGGCAGAGCAGTGCTGATGCTCCTCATAAAGCTGTCGCTGCTGTGAAGGTTCTAGGTGACATCACAAATCCCTATGGTTACATACACAACAAAGCTGGGTTGTTGTTGTTTACACTCTGCAAGGCCTGTGGAAGTGAGTGACATCATAGCACTGTAGTTCTGAGGGTTCTAGATGGATGCAACAATCTCCTGTTGCTTCTATGAAGGCCGTAATAGACGACACACCAAACAGCTCCATAGTCACATACACAGCAAAGGAGAGATGTTGTTTACACCTAGTGATGTCAGTGGTATTGAGTGACATCACAGCACAGTGCTAAGGCTCCTGGGCCTGGACACAGCAGCGGCTGCAATATCTCAACGGAGAATACGTTTATATATATGTGTGTGTGTGCGCGTATATATATATATATATATATATATATATATATATATATATATATATATTTCTCCGCCGAAATCACTTTTAAACCCATTTCCACCTTTTTTTCCCTTCTCTTCCTCTTACTTTTTTTTCACGTTTTTTTACGTTTTTCTCCTTTTCGCCTCTTTTCTGGGCGTATTATTCTTCTTTTTCTTCTTTTTTTTCGTCTAATGCATACCCCATCAGTGCAGCAATGCTTATTCAATACCGCCAGCAGATGGAGACACTGGGGGATAATTTTCTAAGGATTTATACTGATTTTTCCTGTCTGAATTTGTCGCACAGAAAGTTGCAGGCCAAATATGTGTGACATTTCTGCGACTTTAGCTTCTAGAGCATTTTTACAACATTATACATAGGTGCTGAATACATAAAAAGCGACTGTTCAGCGACAGACAAGTCGCATCGGCTGAAAGTAGGCCAGAATGTCAGTCCATGTTGGAGCAGGTTTAGATACAGTCTAAAGTATAGATCTCAAAGTCTGTGCACAGAATTTAGCAAGGGCCTCGCACCTTCTGATGCATCAGGTAGGTGCACAATAGCATAGCCTAACCCTCTGTACTTTGGTCTATATTGATGCGGGACATAGACAGCCAGCTGATGACCAATCCATTAGTGCAATGGATGGCTGGAAGCATTTGTCTTTGCCTTTGCAATACCACAGAAGCAATGCATGGTCAATGTACAGCAATGACACACCTGTGTGAACAGCCAGGAGACCCCCCCCCCCCCCCCCATGTTATGTTACATAGTTACATAGTTAGTACGGTCGAAAAAAGACATATGTCCATCAAGTTCAACCAGGGAATTAAGGGGTAGGGGTGTGGCGCGATATTGGGGAAGGGATGAGATTTTATATTTCTTCATAAGCATTAATCTTATTTTGTCAATTAGGAACATTCAGCACCCACCCGCTATCAAGGCAGCTGCCTATCATGTCATGCCCTACCTGCACAGGTGTGCTGGCTACTCAAATGATCCAATTAAGGAGGCCATTTAGTCAGCAGCAGCAGAAGTCCTGTGCCTGGACGCTCCAACAGCGGCCAGACACAAGCAGAAGCAGAAGCAGCAGAAGCAGCAGCAGCACCACCTTTTGTTTTTTGGCTGCAGCAGCAGCAAGGCCCACAGGGCTGGCTAGCTGGCTAGCCAGCAAGCAGGTAGCAATGAAAGTAGGAATCTTTCTTTTTAACCCTGTAAGGGGGTGGTGCACTGTACCCGAAGATACTGCCATATCGGGTCAATGCATAGGGCGACGGAAGCAAGCTTCGAAATCGGCCCCCGTTCTCAAAAATCCATTTAATATATGGTCCCCAGATAGGGGACGTATCAGATATTAAACTGATAAGAACAGATACTACACTTGATCTTAGCCAAAAGGCCGAGAAGCGATAACCGTGAAAGGGGCGGGCCCAACAAGGTGCCCTTCATGGGCACTATCACTGCTTGCTGTCAGGGAGGCTGCCAGACAATTTTCCATGCACACTCTGGGCTGGGGGGCAGTCAACCACCAGTACACACAGCAGAACCTAAACCCATACCATTATTGCTAAGCAGCAAGACAGGGGCCCATTGCACTCCCACGGGGCCTTTTTAAATGCAATCCATAACCCGGATTTGCCAGGAACCCTTCTTACTCCTCCTACTTGCATGTGACACTGGGCTTAGGATCTGCATAGGAAACACACACACAAGCACACACCTACCTTTGTTGCCTGCAGATGCCTCCTTGGCTGTCCCCAAACGGTATCAAACCAACACCCACGGGAAGCTGTAAGCATAGAGGACATGCCTGCACCCCATTGGACTTACCTGTGTGGGTTAAATCCGGGTTATTTGACAACCTATGGCGGTGATGGTTCTGCTCAGGCAGAGCAGTGCTGATGCTCCTCATAAAGCTGTCGCTGCTGTGAAGGTTCTAGGTGACATCACAAATCCCTATGGTTACATACACAACAAAGCTGGGTTGTTGTTGTTTACACTCTGCAAGGCCTGTGGAAGTGAGTGACATCATAGCACTGTAGTTCTGAGGGTTCTAGATGGATGCAACAATCTCCTGTTGCTTCTATGAAGGCCATAATAGACGACATCACCAAACAGCTCCATAGTCACATACACAGCAAAGGAGAGATGTTGTTTACACCTAGTGATGTCAGTGGTATTGAGTGACATCACAGCACAGTGCTAAGGCTCCTGGGCCTGGACACAGCAGCGGCTGCAATATCTCAACGGAGAATACGTTTATATATATGTGTGTGTGTGCGCGTATATATATATATATATATATATATATATATATATATATATATATATATATATATATTTCTCCGCCGAAATCACTTTTAAACCCATTTCCACCTTTTTTTCCCTTCTCTTCCTCTTACTTTTTTTTCACGTTTTTTTACGTTTTTCTCCTTTTCGCCTCTTTTCTGGGCGTATTATTCTTCTTTTTCTTCTTTTTTTTCGTCTAATGCATACCCCATCAGTGCAGCAATGCTTATTCAATACCGCCAGCAGATGGAGACACTGGGGGATAATTTTCTAAGGATTTATACTGATTTTTCCTGTCTGAATTTGTCGCACAGAAAGTTGCAGGCCAAATATGTGTGACATTTCTGCGACTTTAGCTTCTAGAGCATTTTTACAACATTATACATAGGTGCTGAATACATAAAAAGCGACTGTTCAGCGACAGACAAGTCGCATCGGCTGAAAGTAGGCCAGAATGTCAGTCCATGTTGGAGCAGGTTTAGATACAGTCTAAAGTATAGATCTCAAAGTCTGTGCACAGAATTTAGCAAGGGCCTCGCACCTTCTGATGCATCAGGTAGGTGCACAATAGCATAGCCTAACCCTCTGTACTTTGGTCTATATTGATGCGGGACATAGACAGCCAGCTGATGACCAATCCATTAGTGCAATGGATGGCTGGAAGCATTTGTCTTTGCCTTTGCAATACCACAGAAGCAATGCATGGTCAATGTACAGCAATGACACACCTGTGTGAACAGCCAGGAGACCCCCCCCCCCCCCCATGTTATGTTACATAGTTACATAGTTAGTACGGTCGAAAAAAGACATATGTCCATCAAGTTCAACCAGGGAATTAAGGGGTAGGGGTGTGGCGCGATATTGGGGAAGGGATGAGATTTTATATTTCTTCATAAGCATTAATCTTATTTTGTCAATTAGGAACATTCAGCACCCACCCGCTATCAAGGCAGCTGCCTATCATGTCATGCCCTACCTGCACAGGTGTGCTGGCTACTCAAATGATCCAATTAAGGAGGCCATTTAGTCAGCAGCAGCAGAAGTCCTGTGCCTGGACGCTCCAACAGCGGCCAGACACAAGCAGAAGCAGAAGCAGCAGAAGCAGCAGCAGCACCACCTTTTGTTTTTTGGCTGCAGCAGCAGCAAGGCCCACAGGGCTGGCTAGCTGGCTAGCCAGCAAGCAGGTAGCAATGAAAGTAGGAATCTTTCTTTTTAACCCTGTAAGGGGGTGGTGCACTGTACCCGAAGATACTGCCATATCGGGTCAATGCATAGGGCGACGGAAGCAAGCTTCGAAATCGGCCCCCGTTCTCAAAAATCCATTTAATATATGGTCCCCAGATAGGGGACGTATCAGATATTAAACTGATAAGAACAGATACTACACTTGATCTTAGCCAAAAGGCCGAGAAGCGATAACCGTGAAAGGGGCGGGCCCAACAAGGTGCCCTTCATGGGCACTATCACTGCTTGCTGTCAGGGAGGCTGCCAGACAATTTTCCATGCACACTCTGGGCTGGGGGGCAGTCAACCACCAGTACACACAGCAGAACCTAAACCCATACCATTATTGCTAAGCAGCAAGACAGGGGCCCATTGCACTCCCACGGGGCCTTTTTAAATGCAATCCATAACCCGGATTTGCCAGGAACCCTTCTTACTCCTCCTACTTGCATGTGACACTGGGCTTAGGATCTGCATAGGAAACACACACACAAGCACACACCTACCTTTGTTGCCTGCAGATGCCTCCTTGGCTGTCCCCAAACGGTATCAAACCAACACCCACGGGAAGCTGTAAGCATAGAGGACATGCCTGCACCCCATTGGACTTACCTGTGTGGGTTAAATCCGGGTTATTTGACAACCTATGGCGGTGATGGTTCTGCTCAGGCAGAGCAGTGCTGATGCTCCTCATAAAGCTGTCGCTGCTGTGAAGGTTCTAGGTGACATCACAAATCCCTATGGTTACATACACAACAAAGCTGGGTTGTTGTTGTTTACACTCTGCAAGGCCTGTGGAAGTGAGTGACATCATAGCACTGTAGTTCTGAGGGTTCTAGATGGATGCAACAATCTCCTGTTGCTTCTATGAAGGCCATAATAGACGACATCACCAAACAGCTCCATAGTCACATACACAGCAAAGGAGAGATGTTGTTTACACCTAGTGATGTCAGTGGTATTGAGTGACATCACAGCACAGTGCTAAGGCTCCTGGGCCTGGACACAGCAGCGGCTGCAATATCTCAACGGAGAATACGTTTATATATATGTGTGTGTGTGCGCGTATATATATATATATATATATATATATATATATATATATATTTCTCCGCCGAAATCACTTTTAAACCCATTTCCACCTTTTTTTCCCTTCTCTTCCTCTTACTTTTTTTTCACGTTTTTTTACGTTTTTCTCCTTTTCGCCTCTTTTCTGGGCGTATTATTCTTCTTTTTCTTCTTTTTTTTCGTCTAATGCATACCCCATCAGTGCAGCAATGCTTATTCAATACCGCCAGCAGATGGAGACACTGGGGGATAATTTTCTAAGGATTTATACTGATTTTTCCTGTCTGAATTTGTCGCACAGAAAGTTGCAGGCCAAATATGTGTGACATTTCTGCGACTTTAGCTTCTAGAGCATTTTTACAACATTATACATAGGTGCTGAATACATAAAAAGCGACTGTTCAGCGACAGACAAGTCGCATCGGCTGAAAGTAGGCCAGAATGTCAGTCCATGTTGGAGCAGGTTTAGATACAGTCTAAAGTATAGATCTCAAAGTCTGTGCACAGAATTTAGCAAGGGCCTCGCACCTTCTGATGCATCAGGTAGGTGCACAATAGCATAGCCTAACCCTCTGTACTTTGGTCTATATTGATGCGGGACATAGACAGCCAGCTGATGACCAATCCATTAGTGCAATGGATGGCTGGAAGCATTTGTCTTTGCCTTTGCAATACCACAGAAGCAATGCATGGTCAATGTACAGCAATGACACACCTGTGTGAACAGCCAGGAGACCCCCCCCCCCCCCCCATGTTATGTTACATAGTTACATAGTTAGTACGGTCGAAAAAAGACATATGTCCATCAAGTTCAACCAGGGAATTAAGGGGTAGGGGTGTGGCGCGATATTGGGGAAGGGATGAGATTTTATATTTCTTCATAAGCATTAATCTTATTTTGTCAATTAGGAACATTCAGCACCCACCCGCTATCAAGGCAGCTGCCTATCATGTCATGCCCTACCTGCACAGGTGTGCTGGCTACTCAAATGATCCAATTAAGGAGGCCATTTAGTCAGCAGCAGCAGAAGTCCTGTGCCTGGACGCTCCAACAGCGGCCAGACACAAGCAGAAGCAGAAGCAGCAGAAGCAGCAGCAGCACCACCTTTTGTTTTTTGGCTGCAGCAGCAGCAGCAAGGCCCACAGGGCTGGCTAGCTGGCTAGCCAGCAAGCAGGTAGCAATGAAAGTAGGAATCTTTCTTTTTAACCCTGTAAGGGGGTGGTGCACTGTACCCGAAGATACTGCCATATCGGGTCAATGCATAGGGCGACGGAAGCAAGCTTCGAAATCGGCCCCCGTTCTCAAAAATCCATTTAATATATGGTCCCCAGATAGGGGACGTATCAGATATTAAACTGATAAGAACAGATACTACACTTGATCTTAGCCAAAAGGCCGAGAAGCGATAACCGTGAAAGGGGCGGGCCCAACAAGGTGCCCTTCATGGGCACTATCACTGCTTGCTGTCAGGGAGGCTGCCAGACAATTTTCCATGCACACTCTGGGCTGGGGGGCAGTCAACCACCAGTACACACAGCAGAACCTAAACCCATACCATTATTGCTAAGCAGCAAGACAGGGGCCCATTGCACTCCCACGGGGCCTTTTTAAATGCAATCCATAACCCGGATTTGCCAGGAACCCTTCTTACTCCTCCTACTTGCATGTGACACTGGGCTTAGGATCTGCATAGGAAACACACACACAAGCACACACCTACCTTTGTTGCCTGCAGATGCCTCCTTGGCTGTCCCCAAACGGTATCAAACCAACACCCACGGGAAGCTGTAAGCATAGAGGACATGCCTGCACCCCATTGGACTTACCTGTGTGGGTTAAATCCGGGTTATTTGACAACCTATGGCGGTGATGGTTCTGCTCAGGCAGAGCAGTGCTGATGCTCCTCATAAAGCTGTCGCTGCTGTGAAGGTTCTAGGTGACATCACAAATCCCTATGGTTACATACACAACAAAGCTGGGTTGTTGTTGTTTACACTCTGCAAGGCCTGTGGAAGTGAGTGACATCATAGCACTGTAGTTCTGAGGGTTCTAGATGGATGCAACAATCTCCTGTTGCTTCTATGAAGGCCATAATAGACGACATCACCAAACAGCTCCATAGTCACATACACAGCAAAGGAGAGATGTTGTTTACACCTAGTGATGTCAGTGGTATTGAGTGACATCACAGCACAGTGCTAAGGCTCCTGGGCCTGGACACAGCAGCGGCTGCAATATCTCAACGGAGAATACGTTTATATATATGTGTGTGTGTGCGCGTATATATATATATATATATATATATATATATATATATATATATATATATATATATATATATATATATTCTCCGCCGAAATCACTTTTAAACCCATTTCCACCTTTTTTTCCCTTCTCTTCCTCTTACTTTTTTTTCACGTTTTTTTACGTTTTTCTCCTTTTCGCCTCTTTTCTGGGCGTATTATTCTTCTTTTTCTTCTTTTTTTTCGTCTAATGCATACCCCATCAGTGCAGCAATGCTTATTCAATACCGCCAGCAGATGGAGACACTGGGGGATAATTTTCTAAGGATTTATACTGATTTTTCCTGTCTGAATTTGTCGCACAGAAAGTTGCAGGCCAAATATGTGTGACATTTCTGCGACTTTAGCTTCTAGAGCATTTTTACAACATTATACATAGGTGCTGAATACATAAAAAGCGACTGTTCAGCGACAGACAAGTCGCATCGGCTGAAAGTAGGCCAGAATGTCAGTCCATGTTGGAGCAGGTTTAGATACAGTCTAAAGTATAGATCTCAAAGTCTGTGCACAGAATTTAGCAAGGGCCTCGCACCTTCTGATGCATCAGGTAGGTGCACAATAGCATAGCCTAACCCTCTGTACTTTGGTCTATATTGATGCGGGACATAGACAGCCAGCTGATGACCAATCCATTAGTGCAATGGATGACTGGAAGCATTTGTCTTTGCCTTTGCAATACCACAGAAGCAATGCATGGTCAATGTACAGCAATGACACACCTGTGTGAACAGCCAGGAGACCCCCCCCCCCCCCCCATGTTATGTTACATAGTTACATAGTTAGTACGGTCGAAAAAAGACATATGTCCATCAAGTTCAACCAGGGAATTAAGGGGTAGGGGTGTGGCGCGATATTGGGGAAGGGATGAGATTTTATATTTCTTCATAAGCATTAATCTTATTTTGTCAATTAGGAACATTCAGCACCCACCCGCTATCAAGGCAGCTGCCTATCATGTCATGCCCTACCTGCACAGATGTGCTGGCTACTCAAATGATCCAATTAAGGAGGCCATTTAGTCAGCAGCAGCAGAAGTCCTGTGCCTGGACGCTCCAACAGCGGCCAGACACAAGCAGAAGCAGAAGCAGCAGAAGCAGCAGCAGCACCACCTTTTGTTTTTTGGCTGCAGCAGCAGCAAGGCCCACAGGGCTGGCTAGCTGGCTAGCCAGCAAGCAGGTAGCAATGAAAGTAGGAATCTTTCTTTTTAACCCTGTAAGGGGGTGGTGCACTGTACCCGAAGATACTGCCATATCGGGTCAATGCATAGGGCGACGGAAGCAAGCTTCGAAATCGGCCCCCGTTCTCAAAAATCCATTTAATATATGGTCCCCAGATAGGGGACGTATCAGATATTAAACTGATAAGAACAGATACTACACTTGATCTTAGCCAAAAGGCCGAGAAGCGATAACCGTGAAAGGGGCGGGCCCAACAAGGTGCCCTTCATGGGCACTATCACTGCTTGCTGTCAGGGAGGCTGCCAGACAATTTTCCATGCACACTCTGGGCTGGGGGGCAGTCAACCACCAGTACACACAGCAGAACCTAAACCCATACCATTATTGCTAAGCAGCAAGACAGGGGCCCATTGCACTCCCACGGGGCCTTTTTAAATGCAATCCATAACCCGGATTTGCCAGGAACCCTTCTTACTCCTCCTACTTGCATGTGACACTGGGCTTAGGATCTGCATAGGAAACACACACACAAGCACACACCTACCTTTGTTGCCTGCAGATGCCTCCTTGGCTGTCCCCAAACGGTATCAAACCAACACCCACGGGAAGCTGTAAGCATAGAGGACATGCCTGCACCCCATTGGACTTACCTGTGTGGGTTAAATCCGGGTTATTTGACAACCTATGGCGGTGATGGTTCTGCTCAGGCAGAGCAGTGCTGATGCTCCTCATAAAGCTGTCGCTGCTGTGAAGGTTCTAGGTGACATCACAAATCCCTATGGTTACATACACAACAAAGCTGGGTTGTTGTTGTTTACACTCTGCAAGGCCTGTGGAAGTGAGTGACATCATAGCACTGTAGTTCTGAGGGTTCTAGATGGATGCAACAATCTCCTGTTGCTTCTATGAAGGCCATAATAGACGACATCACCAAACAGCTCCATAGTCACATACACAGCAAAGGAGAGATGTTGTTTACACCTAGTGATGTCAGTGGTATTGAGTGACATCACAGCACAGTGCTAAGGCTCCTGGGCCTGGACACAGCAGCGGCTGCAATATCTCAACGGAGAATACGTTTATATATATGTGTGTGTGTGCGCGTATATATATATATATATATATATATATATATATATATTTCTCCGCCGAAATCACTTTTAAACCCATTTCCACCTTTTTTTCCCTTCTCTTCCTCTTACTTTTTTTTCACGTTTTTTTACGTTTTTCTCCTTTTCGCCTCTTTTCTGGGCGTATTATTCTTCTTTTTCTTCTTTTTTTTCGTCTAATGCATACCCCATCAGTGCAGCAATGCTTATTCAATACCGCCAGCAGATGGAGACACTGGGGGATAATTTTCTAAGGATTTATACTGATTTTTCCTGTCTGAATTTGTCGCACAGAAAGTTGCAGGCCAAATATGTGTGACATTTCTGCGACTTTAGCTTCTAGAGCATTTTTACAACATTATACATAGGTGCTGAATACATAAAAAGCGACTGTTCAGCGACAGACAAGTCGCATCGGCTGAAAGTAGGCCAGAATGTCAGTCCATGTTGGAGCAGGTTTAGATACAGTCTAAAGTATAGATCTCAAAGTCTGTGCACAGAATTTAGCAAGGGCCTCGCACCTTCTGATGCATCAGGTAGGTGCACAATAGCATAGCCTAACCCTCTGTACTTTGGTCTATATTGATGCGGGACATAGACAGCCAGCTGATGACCAATCCATTAGTGCAATGGATGACTGGAAGCATTTGTCTTTGCCTTTGCAATACCACAGAAGCAATGCATGGTCAATGTACAGCAATGACACACCTGTGTGAACAGCCAGGAGACCCCCCCCCCCCCCCCCCATGTTATGTTACATAGTTACATAGTTAGTACGGTCGAAAAAAGACATATGTCCATCAAGTTCAACCAGGGAATTAAGGGGTAGGGGTGTGGCGCGATATTGGGGAAGGGATGAGATTTTATATTTCTTCATAAGCATTAATCTTATTTTGTCAATTAGGAACATTCAGCACCCACCCGCTATCAAGGCAGCTGCCTATCATGTCATGCCCTACCTGCACAGATGTGCTGGCTACTCAAATGATCCAATTAAGGAGGCCATTTAGTCAGCAGCAGCAGAAGTCCTGTGCCTGGACGCTCCAACAGCGGCCAGACACAAGCAGAAGCAGAAGCAGCAGAAGCAGCAGCAGCACCACCTTTTGTTTTTTGGCTGCAGCAGCAGCAAGGCCCACAGGGCTGGCTAGCTGGCTAGCCAGCAAGCAGGTAGCAATGAAAGTAGGAATCTTTCTTTTTAACCCTGTAAGGGGGTGGTGCACTGTACCCGAAGATACTGCCATATCGGGTCAATGCATAGGGCGACGGAAGCAAGCTTCGAAATCGGCCCCCGTTCTCAAAAATCCATTTAATATATGGTCCCCAGATAGGGGACGTATCAGATATTAAACTGATAAGAACAGATACTACACTTGATCTTAGCCAAAAGGCCGAGAAGCGATAACCGTGAAAGGGGCGGGCCCAACAAGGTGCCCTTCATGGGCACTATCACTGCTTGCTGTCAGGGAGGCTGCCAGACAATTTTCCATGCACACTCTGGGCTGGGGGGCAGTCAACCACCAGTACACACAGCAGAACCTAAACCCATACCATTATTGCTAAGCAGCAAGACAGGGGCCCATTGCACTCCCACGGGGCCTTTTTAAATGCAATCCATAACCCGGATTTGCCAGGAACCCTTCTTACTCCTCCTACTTGCATGTGACACTGGGCTTAGGATCTGCATAGGAAACACACACACAAGCACACACCTACCTTTGTTGCCTGCAGATGCCTCCTTGGCTGTCCCCAAACGGTATCAAACCAACACCCACGGGAAGCTGTAAGCATAGAGGACATGCCTGCACCCCATTGGACTTACCTGTGTGGGTTAAATCCGGGTTATTTGACAACCTATGGCGGTGATGGTTCTGCTCAGGCAGAGCAGTGCTGATGCTCCTCATAAAGCTGTCGCTGCTGTGAAGGTTCTAGGTGACATCACAAATCCCTATGGTTACATACACAACAAAGCTGGGTTGTTGTTGTTTACACTCTGCAAGGCCTGTGGAAGTGAGTGACATCATAGCACTGTAGTTCTGAGGGTTCTAGATGGATGCAACAATCTCCTGTTGCTTCTATGAAGGCCATAATAGACGACATCACCAAACAGCTCCATAGTCACATACACAGCAAAGGAGAGATGTTGTTTACACCTAGTGATGTCAGTGGTATTGAGTGACATCACAGCACAGTGCTAAGGCTCCTGGGCCTGGACACAGCAGCGGCTGCAATATCTCAACGGAGAATACGTTTATATATATGTGTGTGTGTGCGCGTATATATATATATATATATATATATATATATATATATATATATTTCTCCGCCGAAATCACTTTTAAACCCATTTCCACCTTTTTTTCCCTTCTCTTCCTCTTACTTTTTTTTCACGTTTTTTTACGTTTTTCTCCTTTTCGCCTCTTTTCTGGGCGTATTATTCTTCTTTTTCTTCTTTTTTTTCGTCTAATGCATACCCCATCAGTGCAGCAATGCTTATTCAATACCGCCAGCAGATGGAGACACTGGGGGATAATTTTCTAAGGATTTATACTGATTTTTCCTGTCTGAATTTGTCGCACAGAAAGTTGCAGGCCAAATATGTGTGACATTTCTGCGACTTTAGCTTCTAGAGCATTTTTACAACATTATACATAGGTGCTGAATACATAAAAAGCGACTGTTCAGCGACAGACAAGTCGCATCGGCTGAAAGTAGGCCAGAATGTCAGTCCATGTTGGAGCAGGTTTAGATACAGTCTAAAGTATAGATCTCAAAGTCTGTGCACAGAATTTAGCAAGGGCCTCGCACCTTCTGATGCATCAGGTAGGTGCACAATAGCATAGCCTAACCCTCTGTACTTTGGTCTATATTGATGCGGGACATAGACAGCCAGCTGATGACCAATCCATTAGTGCAATGGATGGCTGGAAGCATTTGTCTTTGCCTTTGCAATACCACAGAAGCAATGCATGGTCAATGTACAGCAATGACACACCTGTGTGAACAGCCAGGAGACCCCCCCCCCCCCCATGTTATGTTACATAGTTACATAGTTAGTACGGTCGAAAAAAGACATATGTCCATCAAGTTCAACCAGGGAATTAAGGGGTAGGGGTGTGGCGCGATATTGGGGAAGGGATGAGATTTTATATTTCTTCATAAGCATTAATCTTATTTTGTCAATTAGGAACATTCAGCACCCACCCGCTATCAAGGCAGCTGCCTATCATGTCATGCCCTACCTGCACAGGTGTGCTGGCTACTCAAATGATCCAATTAAGGAGGCCATTTAGTCAGCAGCAGCAGAAGTCCTGTGCCTGGACGCTCCAACAGCGGCCAGACACAAGCAGAAGCAGAAGCAGCAGAAGCAGCAGCAGCACCACCTTTTGTTTTTTGGCTGCAGCAGCAGCAAGGCCCACAGGGCTGGCTAGCTGGCTAGCCAGCAAGCAGGTAGCAATGAAAGTAGGAATCTTTCTTTTTAACCCTGTAAGGGGGTGGTGCACTGTACCCGAAGATACTGCCATATCGGGTCAATGCATAGGGCGACGGAAGCAAGCTTCGAAATCGGCCCCCGTTCTCAAAAATCCATTTAATATATGGTCCCCAGATAGGGGACGTATCAGATATTAAACTGATAAGAACAGATACTACACTTGATCTTAGCCAAAAGGCCGAGAAGCGATAACCGTGAAAGGGGCGGGCCCAACAAGGTGCCCTTCATGGGCACTATCACTGCTTGCTGTCAGGGAGGCTGCCAGACAATTTTCCATGCACACTCTGGGCTGGGGGGCAGTCAACCACCAGTACACACAGCAGAACCTAAACCCATACCATTATTGCTAAGCAGCAAGACAGGGGCCCATTGCACTCCCACGGGGCCTTTTTAAATGCAATCCATAACCCGGATTTGCCAGGAACCCTTCTTACTCCTCCTACTTGCATGTGACACTGGGCTTAGGATCTGCATAGGAAACACACACACAAGCACACACCTACCTTTGTTGCCTGCAGATGCCTCCTTGGCTGTCCCCAAACGGTATCAAACCAACACCCACGGGAAGCTGTAAGCATAGAGGACATGCCTGCACCCCATTGGACTTACCTGTGTGGGTTAAATCCGGGTTATTTGACAACCTATGGCGGTGATGGTTCTGCTCAGGCAGAGCAGTGCTGATGCTCCTCATAAAGCTGTCGCTGCTGTGAAGGTTCTAGGTGACATCACAAATCCCTATGGTTACATACACAACAAAGCTGGGTTGTTGTTGTTTACACTCTGCAAGGCCTGTGGAAGTGAGTGACATCATAGCACTGTAGTTCTAAGGGTTCTAGATGGATGCAACAATCTCCTGTTGCTTCTATGAAGGCCGTAATAGACGACATCACCAAACAGCTCCATAGTCACATACACAGCAAAGGAGAGATGTTGTTTACACCTAGTGATGTCAGTGGTATTGAGTGACATCACAGCACAGTGCTAAGGCTCCTGGGCCTGGACACAGCAGCGGCTGCAATATCTCAACGGAGAATACGTTTATATCTATGTGTGTGTGCGCATATATATATATATATATATATATATATATATATATATATATATATATATATATTTCTCCGCCGAAATCACTTTTAAACCCATTTCCACCTTTTTTTCCCTTCTCTTCCTCTTACTTTTTTTTCACGTTTTTTTACGTTTTTCTCCTTTTCGCCTCTTTTCTGGGCGTATTATTCTTCTTTTTCTTCTTTTTTTTCGTCTAATGCATACCCCATCAGTGCAGCAATGCTTATTCAATACCGCCAGCAGATGGAGACACTGGGGGATAATTTTCTAAGGATTTATACTGATTTTTCCTGTCTGAATTTGTCGCACAGAAAGTTGCAGGCCAAATATGTGTGACATTTCTGCGACTTTAGCTTCTAGAGCATTTTTACAACATTATACATAGGTGCTGAATACATAAAAAGCGACTGTTCAGCGACAGACAAGTCGCATCGGCTGAAAGTAGGCCAGAATGTCAGTCCATGTTGGAGCAGGTTTAGATACAGTCTAAAGTATAGATCTCAAAGTCTGTGCACAGAATTTAGCAAGGGCCTCACACCTTCTGATGCATCAGGTAGGTGCACAATAGCATAGCCTAACCCTCTGTACTTTGGTCTATATTGATGCGGGACATAGACAGCCAGCTGATGACCAATCCATTAGTGCAATGGATGGCTGGAAGCATTTGTCTTTGCCTTTGCAATACCACAGAAGCAATGCATGGTCAATGTACAGCAATGACACACCTGTGTGAACAGCCAGGAGACCCCCCCCCCCCATGTTATGTTACATAGTTACATAGTTAGTACGGTCGAAAAAAGACATATGTCCATCAAGTTCAACCAGGGAATTAAGGGGTAGGGGTGTGGCGCGATATTGGGGAAGGGATGAGATTTTATATTTCTTCATAAGCATTAATCTTATTTTGTCAATTAGGAACATTCAGCACCCACCCGCTATCAAGGCAGCTGCCTATCATGTCATGCCCTACCTGCACAGGTGTGCTGGCTACTCAAATGATCCAATTAAGGAGGCCATTTAGTCAGCAGCAGCAGAAGTCCTGTGCCTGGACGCTCCAACAGCGGCCAGACACAAGCAGAAGCAGAAGCAGCAGAAGCAGCAGCAGCACCACCTTTTGTTTTTTGGCTGCAGCAGCAGCAAGGCCCACAGGGCTGGCTAGCTGGCTAGCCAGCAAGCAGGTAGCAATGAAAGTAGGAATCTTTCTTTTTAACCCTGTAAGGGGGTGGTGCACTGTACCCGAAGATACTGTCATATCGGGTCAATGCATAGGGCGACGGAAGCAAGCTTCGAAATCGGCCCCCGTTCTCAAAAATCCATTTAATATATGGTCCCCAGATAGGGGACGTATCAGATATTAAACTGATAAGAACAGATACTACACTTGATCTTAGCCAAAAGGCCGAGAAGCGATAACCGTGAAAGGGGCGGGCCCAACAAGGTGCCCTTCATGGGCACTATCACTGCTTGCTGTCAGGGAGGCTGCCAGACAATTTTCCATGCACACTCTGGGCTGGGGGGCAGTCAACCACCAGTACACACAGCAGAACCTAAACCCATACCATTATTGCTAAGCAGCAAGACAGGGGCCCATTGCACTCCCACGGGGCCTTTTTAAATGCAATCCATAACCCGGATTTGCCAGGAACCCTTCTTACTCCTCCTACTTGCATGTGACACTGGGCTTAGGATCTGCATAGGAAACACACACACAAGCACACACCTACCTTTGTTGCCTGCAGATGCCTCCTTGGCTGTCCCCAAACGGTATCAAACCAACACCCACGGGAAGCTGTAAGCATAGAGGACATGCCTGCACCCCATTGGACTTACCTGTGTGGGTTAAATCCGGGTTATTTGACAACCTATGGCGGTGATGGTTCTGCTCAGGCAGAGCAGTGCTGATGCTCCTCATAAAGCTGTCGCTGCTGTGAAGGTTCTAGGTGACATCACAAATCCCTATGGTTACATACACAACAAAGCTGGGTTGTTGTTGTTTACACTCTGCAAGGCCTGTGGAAGTGAGTGACATCATAGCACTGTAGTTCTGAGGGTTCTAGATGGATGCAACAATCTCCTGTTGCTTCTATGAAGGCCATAATAGACGACATCACCAAACAGCTCCATAGTCACATACACAGCAAAGGAGAGATGTTGTTTACACCTAGTGATGTCAGTGGTATTGAGTGACATCACAGCACAGTGCTAAGGCTCCTGGGCCTGGACACAGCAGCGGCTGCAATATCTCAACGGAGAATACGTTTATATATATGTGTGTGTGTGCGCGTATATATATATATATATATATATATATATATATATATATATATATATATATATATTTCTCCG
The DNA here is from genome assembly GCF_029499605.1 of Hyla sarda. Classification (NCBI taxonomy): domain Eukaryota; kingdom Metazoa; phylum Chordata; class Amphibia; order Anura; family Hylidae; genus Hyla; species Hyla sarda. Next base: position 339,697 of record NW_026608165.1, on the reverse strand, counting down.
CCGAAATCACTTTTAAACCCATTTCCACCTTTTTTTCCCTTCTCTTCCTCTTACTTTTTTTTCACGTTTTTTTACGTTTTTCTCCTTTTCGCCTCTTTTCTGGGCGTATTATTCTTCTTTTTCTTCTTTTTTTTCGTCTAATGCATACCCCATCAGTGCAGCAATGCTTATTCAATACCGCCAGCAGATGGAGACACTGGGGGATAATTTTCTAAGGATTTATACTGATTTTTCCTGTCTGAATTTGTCGCACAGAAAGTTGCAGGCCAAATATGTGTGACATTTCTGCGACTTTAGCTTCTAGAGCATTTTTACAACATTATACATAGGTGCTGAATACATAAAAAGCGACTGTTCAGCGACAGACAAGTCGCATCGGCTGAAAGTAGGCCAGAATGTCAGTCCATGTTGGAGCAGGTTTAGATACAGTCTAAAGTATAGATCTCAAAGTCTGTGCACAGAATTTAGCAAGGGCCTCGCACCTTCTGATGCATCAGGTAGGTGCACAATAGCATAGCCTAACCCTCTGTACTTTGGTCTATATTGATGCGGGACATAGACAGCCAGCTGATGACCAATCCATTAGTGCAATGGATGGCTGGAAGCATTTGTCTTTGCCTTTGCAATACCACAGAAGCAATGCATGGTCAATGTACAGCAATGACACACCTGTGTGAACAGCCAGGAGACCCCCCCCCCCCATGTTATGTTACATAGTTACATAGTTAGTACGGTCGAAAAAAGACATATGTCCATCAAGTTCAACCAGGGAATTAAGGGGTAGGGGTGTGGCGCGATATTGGGGAAGGGATGAGATTTTATATTTCTTCATAAGCATTAATCTTATTTTGTCAATTAGGAACATTCAGCACCCACCCGCTATCAAGGCAGCTGCCTATCATGTCATGCCCTACCTGCACAGGTGTGCTGGCTACTCAAATGATCCAATTAAGGAGGCCATTTAGTCAGCAGCAGCAGAAGTCCTGTGCCTGGACGCTCCAACAGCGGCCAGACACAAGCAGAAGCAGAAGCAGCAGAAGCAGCAGAAGCAGCAGCAGCACCACCTTTTGTTTTTTGGCTGCAGCAGCAGCAAGGCCCACAGGGCTGGCTAGCTGGCTAGCCAGCAAGCAGGTAGCAATGAAAGTAGGAATCTTTCTTTTTAACCCTGTAAGGGGGTGGTGCACTGTACCCGAAGATACTGCCATATCGGGTCAATGCATAGGGCGACGGAAGCAAGCTTCGAAATCGGCCCCCGTTCTCAAAAATCCATTTAATATATGGTCCCCAGATAGGGGACGTATCAGATATTAAACTGATAAGAACAGATACTACACTTGATCTTAGCCAAAAGGCCGAGAAGCGATAACCGTGAAAGGGGCGGGCCCAACAAGGTGCCCTTCATGGGCACTATCACTGCTTGCTGTCAGGGAGGCTGCCAGACAATTTTCCATGCACACTCTGGGCTGGGGGGCAGTCAACCACCAGTACACACAGCAGAACCTAAACCCATACCATTATTGCTAAGCAGCAAGACAGGGGCCCATTGCACTCCCACAGGGCCTTTTTAAATGCAATCCATAACCCGGATTTGCCAGGAACCCTTCTTACTCCTCCTACTTGCATGTGACACTGGGCTTAGGATCTGCATAGGAAACACACACACAAGCACACACCTACCTTTGTTGCCTGCAGATGCCTCCTTGGCTGTCCCCAAACGGTATCAAACCAACACCCACGGGAAGCTGTAAGCATAGAGGACATGCCTGCACCCCATTGGACTTACCTGTGTGGGTTAAATCCGGGTTATTTGACAACCTATGGCGGTGATGGTTCTGCTCAGGCAGAGCAGTGCTGATGCTCCTCATAAAGCTGTCGCTGCTGTGAAGGTTCTAGGTGACATCACAAATCCCTATGGTTACATACACAACAAAGCTGGGTTGTTGTTGTTTACACTCTGCAAGGCCTGTGGAAGTGAGTGACATCATAGCACTGTAGTTCTGAGGGTTCTAGATGGATGCAACAATCTCCTGTTGCTTCTATGAAGGCCATAATAGACGACATCACCAAACAGCTCCATAGTCACATACACAGCAAAGGAGAGATGTTGTTTACACCTAGTGATGTCAGTGGTATTGAGTGACATCACAGCACAGTGCTAAGGCTCCTGGGCCTGGACACAGCAGCGGCTGCAATATCTCAACGGAGAATACGTTTATATATATGTGTGTGTGTGCGCGTATATATATATATATATATATATATATATATATATATATATATATATATTTCTCCGCCGAAATCACTTTTAAACCCATTTCCACCTTTTTTTCCCTTCTCTTCCTCTTACTTTTTTTTCACGTTTTTTTACGTTTTTCTCCTTTTCGCCTCTTTTCTGGGCGTATTATTCTTCTTTTTCTTCTTTTTTTTCGTCTAATGCATACCCCATCAGTGCAGCAATGCTTATTCAATACCGCCAGCAGATGGAGACACTGGGGGATAATTTTCTAAGGATTTATACTGATTTTTCCTGTCTGAATTTGTCGCACAGAAAGTTGCAGGCCAAATATGTGTGACATTTCTGCGACTTTAGCTTCTAGAGCATTTTTACAACATTATACATAGGTGCTGAATACATAAAAAGCGACTGTTCAGCGACAGACAAGTCGCATCGGCTGAAAGTAGGCCAGAATGTCAGTCCATGTTGGAGCAGGTTTAGATACAGTCTAAAGTATAGATCTCAAAGTCTGTGCACAGAATTTAGCAAGGGCCTCGCACCTTCTGATGCATCAGGTAGGTGCACAATAGCATAGCCTAACCCTCTGTACTTTGGTCTATATTGATGCGGGACATAGACAGCCAGCTGATGACCAATCCATTAGTGCAATGGATGGCTGGAAGCATTTGTCTTTGCCTTTGCAATACCACAGAAGCAATGCATGGTCAATGTACAGCAATGACACACCTGTGTGAACAGCCAGGAGACCCCCCCCCCCATGTTATGTTACATAGTTACATAGTTAGTACGGTCGAAAAAAGACATATGTCCATCAAGTTCAACCAGGGAATTAAGGGGTAGGGGTGTGGCGCGATATTGGGGAAGGGATGAGATTTTATATTTCTTCATAAGCATTAATCTTATTTTGTCAATTAGGAACATTCAGCACCCACCCGCTATCAAGGCAGCTGCCTATCATGTCATGCCCTACCTGCACAGGTGTGCTGGCTACTCAAATGATCCAATTAAGGAGGCCATTTAGTCAGCAGCAGCAGAAGTCCTGTGCCTGGACGCTCCAACAGCGGCCAGACACAAGCAGAAGCAGAAGCAGCAGAAGCAGCAGCAGCACCACCTTTTGTTTTTTGGCTGCAGCAGCAGCAAGGCCCACAGGGCTGGCTAGCTGGCTAGCCAGCAAGCAGGTAGCAATGAAAGTAGGAATCTTTCTTTTTAACCCTGTAAGGGGGTGGTGCACTGTACCCGAAGATACTGCCATATCGGGTCAATGCATAGGGCGACGGAAGCAAGCTTCGAAATCGGCCCCCGTTCTCAAAAATCCATTTAATATATGGTCCCCAGATAGGGGACGTATCAGATATTAAACTGATAAGAACAGATTTTTTTTTATCTAAAGCCGAGGAACGTGCTTTCGATTCACCCAAAGTGCAAGAAAAAGTGCAAACGTGTTACACTAAAAAAACGTGCACAAAGGATGCGGTCTATCGCAAGCCCTTCTCCGATAGGAGAGAGGCCCCCCAACAAACCTTACCCTTCGCCTCCGGACCAAAAGGTCCCTTTTCGCCGAAGCTACTAGGGGACCACAAATGCTCCCGGCATCCCCCTTGGCGTTGGCCAAGGTAACTGCCCGCAGAGCCGATTACGGTAGGTACCCTGCCAAAGCAGGAGTACCCGGGGTGTTTGCAGGGAGGTGCGGAACCTAATGGCCACACACACCTCCCCTAGACCGCCAGGAGGGACACCCAGAAGGGCTACCGCATCCTGACAAATCCTGTGAACACACAACACGCAAAAAGTGACACAGTGAGACAAAAAAGAAATAAATAAGTGAATGTGTGCAGATATACTGCCCGGACATCCTGCCGGATCTATAAAAATTTCTCTGATCCTAGCCAGAAGGCCGGGAATCAAGAGGTGAGTGCCACAAGGTGAAGAGATTATGGTGCCCGTGCTTCAACTCAGTGAGTCTATTCTCCCAGTGAGTTTCGGCACCTCGGGGTCACCACTCCCCGAGGCACAAAAGTACCTCGGCTCTAGACCCTCTCAGCCTCATGGCGAGACCCGGAGGGAACAGGTCACATTGGGGCAGCCGTCGAGCTGATTCCTCAGAACCAGCCCCGGAAAGCCCTGGTACACCTGCATCCTCCATGCAGCACCCATCCCCACCAGCATGAAAACTGATAAGAACAGATTTTTTTTTTTTTTTTTTTTTTTTTTTTACATTTTTATTGAAAAAAACTCAAAAACTTAAATACATCACAAAAAATGTTTACAATACATCAAATACTGTTTTCCATAAATGTAAATTCCACATAGCTAATGCTTTTTTCTGCCCATATCTCTTTTTATCAATTAAATAGTACAAGTAAACTTCACTGTATATCATCTTCAAACATTCTTTTTCACAAATAAAATCTCTTTTGAAGACAAGGATATTACGAACTTTCCATAATACATTTTTTGTACAGTTGATAAAAATCCACAAAATTCTCTCTTTTTCTTTCGTAACTCCATCACTTTTGCCATATAAAACAACTTCATGATTTAAAACTTTTAGACCTGTTAGGAATTTCAATAAAGAACCAATTAGTCTAAAAACCTTTTGTGCAAAATAACAATTCCAGAAAAGGTGCAAAACAGTTTCATCTATATTGCAATTTTCCCGGGGACAGACACATACAGCATTTAGACCTCTTCTATATTGGAAAAATCTTACCGGAAGACACTCATGGATAATCATCCATGCTAAATCCTTGTGCTCATTAAAAAGATATGGCTCGTTTACCTTTTTCCATATTTGTACACACCTATTATAAGAAAAATTAGAGACCATACATATTTCTTCTTGCAAATTTAACTGTACTTCTATCTTGCGAGCATCCCTCAAGGTTAACAAGTCAAAGTCTTTAAGGTTATACATACGTATAATTTTTTCTAAGATGGCATAATGTTTAGGCGGAGTTAAAAGTACAGGAGAAGATAATGATAAAAACACCCATTCTCTTTTTCTAAAAATATGTCCCGCAGAGTACTTTAAAAAACAGGACCATACACTTTTCATAAAAAGTCCCCTAAAACACCAACTAAAAAACCTTAAGTATAAAAATTTTCTAATACAGGGAACCTGTTTTCCTCCATTTTTTTGTGACCTATACATAGTATCTCTTTTTAATTTTTCTGCTTTAGAACTCCATAGAAACTCAAAGAGAATCCTCTGAAGTTGCCTAGACATAAGTTCATTAGGAGGATAAATCATATTTAAATAGAGCATAATGGGTATTAGCATAGCCTTAATCACCAAAATTTTACCTTCTAAGGATAATTTCCTAAGGGACCAAAAGTCTACCTTTTTCTTTACCTTTTCTTTTACCATTAGCCAACTTTCCTCACCATTGTTATTTTTATCAAAGATGACTCCAAGGATTTTTATTTTTTCTGACTGTAATTTTAGGTTTGGTATTTGCACGTTTTCCCATTTACCTATATAAAAACAGTCACATTTAGATAAATTAAGTTTAAAAGCAGAAGCTTTACAAAAGAAATCAGTAACATCAACAACTCTTTGTAAAGAGAAGGCACTTTCACAAAAAACATTAATATCATCCATATAGCCACACACTTTAAGGGTGGCATTATTACCTCCAGGAACTGGCACTCCTTTTATTATTTTATCATTCCTTATTAAGTTTAACAGAGGTTCTATTGCACATATAAACAGTATAGGAGACAGAGGGCAGCCTTGCTTTACCCCTGATGATAAATTAATAAAATCTGTAAGGAAACCATTTATTAAAATCCTGCTAAAAGAACCTTTATATAAGAGAGCAATTTGCTTAATAAATATGTTAGGAAAACCCATGCGTTGTAAAACCATCCATAAAAAACAATGTGATACTCTATCGAACGCTTTATGAAAATCTAGAGATAGAATGGCTAGATTTTGATTCCGCTCTTGCTGATACCATATGACGTCCCTAATAGCATTTAAAGGTTCAGCTACACTCCTTCCTGGGACACCACATACCTGATCCACATGGATGACCTTGTACAAAAACGGCTTCATTCTGTTAACAAAAATTTTTGACATAATCTTATAATCAACATTAAGAAGCGTAATTGGTCTCCAATTTTCTAAGCTGTTCCTATCCCCCTTTTTGGGGATCAGAGACACTATACCACTCCTCCAAGATAAAGGTAGAACATCAGAATTAAAAGCCTCCTTAAAAATATTAAGCAAATCATCTTTAAAAATCTCCCAAAAGGTTTTATAAAACTCTACAGGAAGTCCATCAGAACCTGGTGTTTTACCTGTGGATAAACTTTTAGCAGCAATTTCTAATTCTTGGCATCTTACTTCTGTGCAAAGTGCATCTTGGTCCTCCTTACTTAAACCACAATCTAAAGTGCTTAGGAGAAAATTAGCAGCAGATATATCAATGGGTTTCTCATTAAACAGATCTTGATAAAAGGATTTAGCTTTGGATAACATTCCTACATTAGTAGTTTCATCCTCAATGTTAATCATTAACTTTTTTGTTTCCATTACCTTTTTAAAAAAGAATCTTGTACACTTTTCATCCTTCTCTTTACATTCAACTTTGGAGTTAAAAATTATTTCTTTCCCTTTGTTAGTTATAGCCTTCTGAATATCACTTTTAACACTTAAAATCAGATCGTCTACATATACACCCAGCTCTTTGAGTTGATAATAGGTTTGTAGTTTTGTGTTAAGATCTCTATACCATTTCAATTTCTCTTTTGTTTTTTTAACACCCATCTTAATAAAATACTCTTTAAATTTTACCTTGCAGAATTCCCACCATGCTAAAAGAGAATTAAAATTAGTCCTTGAGTTCTGCAATTTTTTAAAAAGATAGATAAAATTACATTTAATTTCTTCATCTTCAAGCAAAGAGATATTCAGACGCCAGACTCCTTTGGCTCTGCAAACCCCATCAAACTTACATGTAGCAGATAAAATCTTATGATCTGAAAAAAAGGTAGAAGTCAATTGCATATTCCCATAAAATGCAAATCCAGAAGCAAAAATATAATCAATCCTTGACATATAAAGGCTATTCCCCCAGGTATACCCAGGGTCATTAGGGAAAGAGGTTCTCCACAAATCTTTTAAATTAAAATCAACTATAAAATCCTTTAGTTGTTTTTCAGTCTTATCTTTCCTTTGTTCAGATCCTCCAGCCCGCTCCTCTCCTGCCATTATACAATTAAAATCACCAGCGATGATAAGCGGGGATGAACCCGGTAAATAAAACTGAATTTTCTCTAATAAATCAGATCTTTCATCCTTATCTGGAGAGGCATATACATTTAAAAGTCTCATATTCATGTCATTATAAATAATATGAACGAGCAGGGCTCTACCGGGTACAATGTCTGTGAAGGAGGTAACTTTATACTCACTGCTCTTGAACAGTATGCCAACACCAGTCACTTTCCTCTCATTATCCCCTGACCACACAGACGGGCCAAGAGTCCATTCAGATCTCAAAGATGAATAATTGATATCATAATCAATGGCACATTCCTGTAAAAATAAAATGTCTGTAGGCAAAGAAGACAAGAAAGAAAATAAAGCAGCCCTCCTCTCTGGGCTCTTCAAACTCCTCACATTGAAGGAGGAGATATTAACACTTGGTAGCTCCTGGGTCATTCATTATCCTCAGACAAAGAACCCCAATCTGTAGGTGGTGACACAAATTCCTCAATATTAACAGGGTCGGATGCTGTTATAACCTTTTGGCAGACAATCTCCACGTTCCCCTCGTCCGCACTAACTCGACCACTCCTTTTGATGTTAAGGCCCTTTTCCTCTTTCCGGTCTCTGCTTTTCCTCTTTCGCCGTTCTTCTACATCCATCTCCTCTGTATCCCTTCTGGGCGGTCCAGGACCCTCAACTTCCATGAGAGGAGAACCCCTCACTTCTGTCTCAGGTCCCACGACCTTCCCCGGGGACACAATGCTTTTGGAGACATGAGCCACAGCAGGTATCACAGGAATTCCGGTAGCAGAAGACTCAGGCATCACTTTCAGGGTGTGGGTCTTAGGCACAGGCACAGCATCCATGGAGCTCTTCCTCATCGAGGGACCAGCCGACGTAGCCACAATATTGGCCCAGGAGCGTTGAGGACAATCCTTAAAAGCGTGTCCTTTCTGCTTACACACATTACACAGAATCTCATTTTGACAGTCCAAAGTGGTGTGGCCTTTTTGGCCACATCTTTTGCAAATAACCACTTCCTCTTTGCAAGATTCTTGTGTATGACCATATTCATGGCATTTCCTGCAATAATACGGCATCCCAGGGTAGAATAAATAGCCACGTTTACGCCCAATTAAAAAATTTGCAGGTGGGCGACACAGACCTCCAATTCCTCTCACATCTTCTCTGAACTTAACAGCAAACTTATGCTTTCCAGTCCAAAAGTCCATTGCATTCATTATTTTATGAGAGTATTTGACTTCCGCACAATATTGGTTTAAAAATAAGACAATGTCTCTTATATCCACGTATGGATCGTGCATAGTAACCACCAGTGGAACATCGCCATTAGAATATAGAGCAATGAAAACAAGTCCTTTCATATCCTCCTCATTGGCAAGCTCCCGAACTTTCTCAAACATATGGTCACATGCAGATGCGGAAGTCAAGGTAAGAATGAAAAGTCCTTTACCTGGGTCTTTTAGGCAAAACACATCTTCTCTCTGAATGTGCAATAAATCCAGCATAATTCTCTTGACAAAAAATTCCAAAGTCATCTTCTCCTTTTTCTCCTCATCCACTTCAATACGGAAGGTGTTCTTAATCCGAGTTTCAGTATGCGCAGCAAACCTAAGGGTCGCCATGGGGGATCGCCTTCCCGTTCTTTGTAAGTCCTCCTCCTATAGCAGCATGAGGCTTAAGACGGCTAAAAAACCGCCGATGCCTCAAGGCCGAAGGTTCGACGAACTCAGAGCCCCTTGACAAGATACAAGATCTTAGCCAAAAGGCCGAGAAGCGATAACCGTGAAAGGGGCGGGCCCAACAAGGTGCCCTTCATGGGCACTATCACTGCTTGCTGTCAGGGAGGCTGCCAGACAATTTTCCATGCACACTCTGGGCTGGGGGGCAGTCAACCACCAGTACACACAGCAGAACCTAAACCCATACCATTATTGCTAAGCAGCAAGACAGGGGCCCATTGCACTCCCACGGGGCCTTTTTAAATGCAATCCATAACCCGGATTTGCCAGGAACCCTTCTTACTCCTCCTACTTGCATGTGACACTGGGCTTAGGATCTGCATAGGAAACACACACACAAGCACACACCTACCTTTGTTGCCTGCAGATGCCTCCTTGGCTGTCCCCAAACGGTATCAAACCAACACCCACGGGAAGCTGTAAGCATAGAGGACATGCCTGCACCCCATTGGACTTACCTGTGTGGGTTAAATCCGGGTTATTTGACAACCTATGGCGGTGATGGTTCTGCTCAGGCAGAGCAGTGCTGATGCTCCTCATAAAGCTGTCGCTGCTGTGAAGGTTCTAGGTGACATCACAAATCCCTATGGTTACATACACAACAAAGCTGGGTTGTTGTTGTTTACACTCTGCAAGGCCTGTGGAAGTGAGTGACATCATAGCACTGTAGTTCTGAGGGTTCTAGATGGATGCAACAATCTCCTGTTGCTTCTATGAAGGCCATAATAGACGACATCACCAAACAGCTCCATAGTCACATACACAGCAAAGGAGAGATGTTGTTTACACCTAGTGATGTCAGTGGTATTGAGTGACATCACAGCACAGTGCTAAGGCTCCTGGGCCTGGACACAGCAGCGGCTGCAATATCTCAACGGAGAATACGTTTATATATATGTGTGTGTGTGCGCGTATATATATATATATATATATATATATATATATATATATATATTCTCCGCCGAAATCACTTTTAAACCCATTTCCACCTTTTTTTCCCTTCTCTTCCTCTTACTTTTTTTTCACGTTTTTTTACGTTTTTCTCCTTTTCGCCTCTTTTCTGGGCGTATTATTCTTCTTTTTCTTCTTTTTTTCGTCTAATGCATACCCCATCAGTGCAGCAATGCTTATTCAATACCGCCAGCAGATGGAGACACTGGGGGATAATTTTCTAAGGATTTATACTGATTTTTCCTGTCTGAATTTGTCGCACAGAAAGTTGCAGGCCAAATATGTGTGACATTTCTGCGACTTTAGCTTCTAGAGCATTTTTACAACATTATACATAGGTGCTGAATACATAAAAAGCGACTGTTCAGCGACAGACAAGTCGCATCGGCTGAAAGTAGGCCAGAATGTCAGTCCATGTTGGAGCAGGTTTAGATACAGTCTAAAGTATAGATCTCAAAGTCTGTGCACAGAATTTAGCAAGGGCCTCGCACCTTCTGATGCATCAGGTAGGTGCACAATAGCATAGCCTAACCCTCTGTACTTTGGTCTATATTGATGCGGGACATAGACAGCCAGCTGATGACCAATCCATTAGTGCAATGGATGGCTGGAAGCATTTGTCTTTGCCTTTGCAATACCACAGAAGCAATGCATGGTCAATGTACAGCAATGACACACCTGTGTGAACAGCCAGGAGACCCCCCCCCCCCCCCCCCATGTTATGTTACATAGTTACATAGTTAGTACGGTCGAAAAAAGACATATGTCCATCAAGTTCAACCAGGGAATTAAGGGGTAGGGGTGTGGCGCGATATTGGGGAAGGGATGAGATTTTATATTTCTTCATAAGCATTAATCTTATTTTGTCAATTAGGAACATTCAGCACCCACCCGCTATCAAGGCAGCTGCCTATCATGTCATGCCCTACCTGCACAGTTGTGCTGGCTACTCAAATGATCCAATTAAGGAGGCCATTTAGTCAGCAGCAGCAGAAGTCCTGTGCCTGGATGCTCCAACAGCGGCCAGACACAAGCAGAAGCAGAAGCAGCAGAAGCAGCAGCAGCACCACCTTTTGTTTTTTGGCTGCAGCAGCAGCAAGGCCCACAGGGCTGGCTAGCTGGCTAGCCAGCAAGCAGGTAGCAATGAAAGTAGGAATCTTTCTTTTTAACCCTGTAAGGGGGTGGTGCACTGTACCCGAAGATACTGCCATATCGGGTCAATGCATAGGGCGACGGAAGCAAGCTTCGAAATCGGCCCCCGTTCTCAAAAATCCATTTAATATATGGTCCCCAGATAGGGGACGTATCAGATATTAAACTGATAAGAACAGATACTACACTTGATCTTAGCCAAAAGGCCGAGAAGCGATAACCGTGAAAGGGGCGGGCCCAACAAGGTGCCCTTCATGGGCACTATCACTGCTTGCTGTCAGGGAGGCTGCCAGACAATTTTCCATGCACACTCTGGGCTGGGGGGCAGTCAACCACCAGTACACACAGCAGAACCTAAACCCATACCATTATTGCTAAGCAGCAAGACAGGGGCCCATTGCACTCCCACGGGGCCTTTTTAAATGCAATCCATAACCCGGATTTGCCAGGAACCCTTCTTACTCCTCCTACTTGCATGTGACACTGGGCTTAGGATCTGCATAGGAAACACACACACAAGCACACACCTACCTTTGTTGCCTGCAGATGCCTCCTTGGCTGTCCCCAAACGGTATCAAACCAACACCCACGGGAAGCTGTAAGCATAGAGGACATGCCTGCACCCCATTGGACTTACCTGTGTGGGTTAAATCCGGGTTATTTGACAACCTATGGCGGTGATGGTTCTGCTCAGGCAGAGCAGTGCTGATGCTCCTCATAAAGCTGTCGCTGCTGTGAAGGTTCTAGGTGACATCACAAATCCCTATGGTTACATACACAACAAAGCTGGGTTGTTGTTGTTTACACTCTGCAAGGCCTGTGGAAGTGAGTGACATCATAGCACTGTAGTTCTGAGGGTTCTAGATGGATGCAACAATCTCCTGTTGCTTCTATGAAGGCCATAATAGACGACATCACCAAACAGCTCCATAGTCACATACACAGCAAAGGAGAGATGTTGTTTACACCTAGTGATGTCAGTGGTATTGAGTGACATCACAGCACAGTGCTAAGGCTCCTGGGCCTGGACACAGCAGCGGCTGCAATATCTCAACGGAGAATACGTTTATATATATGTGTGTGTGTGCGCGTATATATTTATATATATATATATATATATATATATATATATTTCTCCGCCGAAATCACTTTTAAACCCATTTCCACCTTTTTTTCCCTTCTCTTCCTCTTACTTTTTTTTCACGTTTTTTTACGTTTTTCTCCTTTTCGCCTCTTTTCTGGGCGTATTATTCTTCTTTTTCTTCTTTTTTTTCGTCTAATGCATACCCCATCAGTGCAGCAATGCTTATTCAATACCGCCAGCAGATGGAGACACTGGGGGATAATTTTCTAAGGATTTATACTGATTTTTCCTGTCTGAATTTGTCGCACAGAAAGTTGCAGGCCAAATATGTGTGACATTTCTGCGACTTTAGCTTCTAGAGCATTTTTACAACATTATACATAGGTGCTGAATACATAAAAAGCGACTGTTCAGCGACAGACAAGTCGCATCGGCTGAAAGTAGGCCAGAATGTCAGTCCATGTTGGAGCAGGTTTAGATACAGTCTAAAGTATAGATCTCAAAGTCTGTGCACAGAATTTAGCAAGGGCCTCGCACCTTCTGATGCATCAGGTAGGTGCACAATAGCATAGCCTAACCCTCTGTACTTTGGTCTATATTGATGCGGGACATAGACAGCCAGCTGATGACCAATCCATTAGTGCAATGGATGGCTGGAAGCATTTGTCTTTGCCTTTGCAATACCACAGAAGCAATGCATGGTCAATGTACAGCAATGACACACCTGTGTGAACAGCCAGGAGACCCCCCCCCCCCCCCATGTTATGTTACATAGTTACATAGTTAGTACGGTCGAAAAAAGACATATGTCCATCAAGTTCAACCAGGGAATTAAGGGGTAGGGGTGTGGCGCGATATTGGGGAAGGGATGAGATTTTATATTTCTTCATAAGCATTAATCTTATTTTGTCAATTAGGAACATTCAGCACCCACCCGCTATCAAGGCAGCTGCCTATCATGTCATGCCCTACCTGCACAGGTGTGCTGGCTACTCAAATGATCCAATTAAGGAGGCCATTTAGTCAGCAGCAGCAGAAGTCCTGTGCCTGGACGCTCCAACAGCGGCCAGACACAAGCAGAAGCAGAAGCAGCAGAAGCAGCAGCAGCACCACCTTTTGTTTTTTGGCTGCAGCAGCAGCAAGGCCCACAGGGCTGGCTAGCTGGCTAGCCAGCAAGCAGGTAGCAATGAAAGTAGGAATCTTTCTTTTTAACCCTGTAAGGGGGTGGTGCACTGTACCCGAAGATACTGCCATATCGGGTCAATGCATAGGGCGACGGAAGCAAGCTTCGAAATCGGCCCCCGTTCTAAAAAATCCATTTAATATATGGTCCCCAGATAGGGGACGTATCAGATATTAAACTGATAAGAACAGATACTACACTTGATCTTAGCCAAAAGGCCGAGAAGCGATAACCGTGAAAGGGGCGGGCCCAACAAGGTGCCCTTCATGGGCACTATCACTGCTTGCTGTCAGGGAGGCTGCCAGACAATTTTCCATGCACTGGGCTGGGGGGCAGTCAACCACCAGTACACACAGCAGAACCTAAACCCATACCATTATTGCTAAGCAGCAAGACAGGGGCCCATTGCACTCCCACGGGGCCTTTTTAAATGCAATCCATAACCCGGATTTGCCAGGAACCCTTCTTACTCCTCCTACTTGCATGTGACACTGGGCTTAGGATCTGCATAGGAAACACACACACAAGCACACACCTACCTTTGTTGCCTGCAGATGCCTCCTTGGCTGTCCCCAAACGGTATCAAACCAACACCCACGGGAAGCTGTAAGCATAGAGGACATGCCTGCACCCCATTGGACTTACCTGTGTGGGTTAAATCCGGGTTATTTGACAACCTATGGCGGTGATGGTTCTGCTCAGGCAGAGCAGTGCTGATGCTCCTCATAAAGCTGTCGCTGCTGTGAAGGTTCTAGGTGACATCACAAATCCCTATGGTTACATACACAACAAAGCTGGGTTGTTGTTGTTTACACTCTGCAAGGCCTGTGGAAGTGAGTGACATCATAGCACTGTAGTTCTGAGGGTTCTAGATGGATGCAACAATCTCCTGTTGCTTCTATGAAGGCCATAATAGACGACATCACCAAACAGCTCCATAGTCACATACACAGCAAAGGAGAGATGTTGTTTACACCTAGTGATGTCAGTGGTATTGAGTGACATCACAGCACAGTGCTAAGGCTCCTGGGCCTGGACACAGCAGCGGCTGCAATATCTCAACGGAGAATACGTTTATATATATGTGTGTGTGTGCGCGTATATATATATATATATATATATATATATATATATATATATATATTCTCCGCCGAAATCACTTTTAAACCCATTTCCACCTTTTTTTCCCTTCTCTTCCTCTTACTTTTTTTTCACGTTTTTTTACGTTTTTCTCCTTTTCGCCTCTTTTCTGGGCGTATTATTCTTCTTTTTCTTCTTTTTTTTCGTCTAATGCATACCCCATCAGTGCAGCAATGCTTATTCAATACCGCCAGCAGATGGAGACACTGGGGGATAATTTTCTAAGGATTTATACTGATTTTTCCTGTCTGAATTTGTCGCACAGAAAGTTGCAGGCCAAATATGTGTGACATTTCTGCGACTTTAGCTTCTAGAGCATTTTTACAACATTATACATAGGTGCTGAATACATAAAAAGCGACTGTTCAGCGACAGACAAGTCGCATCGGCTGAAAGTAGGCCAGAATGTCAGTCCATGTTGGAGCAGGTTTAGATACAGTCTAAAGTATAGATCTCAAAGTCTGTGCACAGAATTTAGCAAGGGCCTCGCACCTTCTGATGCATCAGGTAGGTGCACAATAGCATAGCCTAACCCTCTGTACTTTGGTCTATATTGATGCGGGACATAGACAGCCAGCTGATGACCAATCCATTAGTGCAATGGATGGCTGGAAGCATTTGTCTTTGCCTTTGCAATACCACAGAAGCAATGCATGGTCAATGTACAGCAATGACACACCTGTGTGAACAGCCAGGAGACCCCCCCCCCCCCCCCCCATGTTATGTTACATAGTTACATAGTTAGTACGGTCGAAAAAAGACATATGTCCATCAAGTTCAACCAGGGAATTAAGGGGTAGGGGTGTGGCGCGATATTGGGGAAGGGATGAGATTTTATATTTCTTCATAAGCATTAATCTTATTTTGTCAATTAGGAACATTCAGCACCCACCCGCTATCAAGGCAGCTGCCTATCATGTCATGCCCTACCTGCACAGGTGTGCTGGCTACTCAAATGATCCAATTAAGGAGGCCATTTAGTCAGCAGCAGCAGAAGTCCTGTGCCTGGACGCTCCAACAGCGGCCAGACACAAGCAGAAGCAGAAGCAGCAGAAGCAGCAGCAGCACCACCTTTTGTTTTTTGGCTGCAGCAGCAGCAAGGCCCACAGGGCTGGCTAGCTGGCTAGCCAGCAAGCAGGTAGCAATGAAAGTAGGAATCTTTCTTTTTAACCCTGTAAGGGGGTGGTGCACTGTACCCGAAGATACTGCCATATCGGGTCAATGCATAGGGCGACGGAAGCAAGCTTCGAAATCGGCCCCCGTTCTCAAAAATCCATTTAATATATGGTCCCCAGATAGGGGACGTATCAGATATTAAACTGATAAGAACAGATACTACACTTGATCTTAGCCAAAAGGCCGAGAAGCGATAACCGTGAAAGGGGCGGGCCCAACAAGGTGCCCTTCATGGGCACTATCACTGCTTGCTGTCAGGGAGGCTGCCAGACAATTTTCCATGCACACTCTGGGCTGGGGGGCAGTCAACCACCAGTACACACAGCAGAACCTAAACCCATACCATTATTGCTAAGCAGCAAGACAGGGGCCCATTGCACTCCCACGGGGCCTTTTTAAATGCAATCCATAACCCGGATTTGCCAGGAACCCTTCTTACTCCTCCTACTTGCATGTGACACTGGGCTTAGGATCTGCATAGGAAACACACACACAAGCACACACCTACCTTTGTTGCCTGCAGATGCCTCCTTGGCTGTCCCCAAACGGTATCAAACCAACACCCACGGGAAGCTGTAAGCATAGAGGACATGCCTGCACCCCATTGGACTTACCTGTGTGGGTTAAATCCGGGTTATTTGACAACCTATGGCGGTGATGGTTCTGCTCAGGCAGAGCAGTGCTGATGCTCCTCATAAAGCTGTCGCTGCTGTGAAGGTTCTAGGTGACATCACAAATCCCTATGGTTACATACACAACAAAGCTGGGTTGTTGTTGTTTACACTCTGCAAGGCCTGTGGAAGTGAGTGACATCATAGCACTGTAGTTCTGAGGGTTCTAGATGGATGCAACAATCTCCTGTTGCTTCTATGAAGGCCATAATAGACGACATCACCAAACAGCTCCATAGTCACATACACAGCAAAGGAGAGATGTTGTTTACACCTAGTGATGTCAGTGGTATTGAGTGACATCACAGCACAGTGCTAAGGCTCCTGGGCCTGGACACAGCAGCGGCTGCAATATCTCAACGGAGAATACGTTTATATATATGTGTGTGTGTGCGCGTATATATATATATATATATATATATATATATATATATATATATATATATTTCTCCGCCGAAATCACTTTTAAACCCATTTCCACCTTTTTTTCCCTTCTCTTCCTCTTACTTTTTTTTCACGTTTTTTTACGTTTTTCTCCTTTTCGCCTCTTTTCTGGGCGTATTATTCTTCTTTTTCTTCTTTTTTTTCGTCTAATGCATACCCCATCAGTGCAGCAATGCTTATTCAATACCGCCAGCAGATGGAGACACTGGGGGATAATTTTCTAAGGATTTATACTGATTTTTCCTGTCTGAATTTGTCGCACAGAAAGTTGCAGGCCAAATATGTGTGACATTTCTGCGACTTTAGCTTCTAGAGCATTTTTACAACATTATACATAGGTGCTGAATACATAAAAAGCGACTGTTCAGCGACAGACAAGTCGCATCGGCTGAAAGTAGGCCAGAATGTCAGTCCATGTTGGAGCAGGTTTAGATACAGTCTAAAGTATAGATCTCAAAGTCTGTGCACAGAATTTAGCAAGGGCCTCGCACCTTCTGATGCATCAGGTAGGTGCACAATAGCATAGCCTAACCCTCTGCACTTTGGTCTATATTGATGCGGGACATAGACAGCCAGCTGATGACCAATCCATTAGTGCAATGGATGGCTGGAAGCATTTGTCTTTGCCTTTGCAATACCACAGAAGCAATGCATGGTCAATGTACAGCAATGACACACCTGTGTGAACAGCCAGGAGACCCCCCCCCCCCCCCATGTTATGTTACATAGTTACATAGTTAGTACGGTCGAAAAAAGACATATGTCCATCAAGTTCAACCAGGGAATTAAGGGGTAGGGGTGTGGCGCGATATTGGGGAAGGGATGAGATTTTATATTTCTTCATAAGCATTAATCTTATTTTGTCAATTAGGAACATTCAGCACCCACCCGCTATCAAGGCAGCTGCCTATCATGTCATGCCCTACCTGCACAGGTGTGCTGGCTACTCAAATGATCCAATTAAGGAGGCCATTTAGTCAGCAGCAGCAGAAGTCCTGTGCCTGGACGCTCCAACAGCGGCCAGACACAAGCAGAAGCAGAAGCAGCAGAAGCAGCAGCAGCACCACCTTTTGTTTTTTGGCTGCAGCAGCAGCAAGGCCCACAGGGCTGGCTAGCTGGCTAGCCAGCAAGCAGGTAGCAATGAAAGTAGGAATCTTTCTTTTTAACCCTGTAAGGGGGTGGTGCACTGTACCCGAAGATACTGCCATATCGGGTCAATGCATAGGGCGACGGAAGCAAGCTTCGAAATCGGCCCCCGTTCTCAAAAATCCATTTAATATATGGTCCCCAGATAGGGGACGTATCAGATATTAAACTGATAAGAACAGATACTACACTTGATCTTAGCCAAAAGGCCGAGAAGCGATAACCGTGAAAGGGGCGGGCCCAACAAGGTGCCCTTCATGGGCACTATCACTGCTTGCTGTCAGGGAGGCTGCCAGACAATTTTCCATGCACACTCTGGGCTGGGGGGCAGTCAACCACCAGTACACACAGCAGAACCTAAACCCATACCATTATTGCTAAGCAGCAAGACAGGGGCCCATTGCACTCCCACGGGGCCTTTTTAAATGCAATCCATAACCCGGATTTGCCAGGAACCCTTCTTACTCCTCCTACTTGCATGTGACACTGGGCTTAGGATCTGCATAGGAAACACACACACAAGCACACACCTACCTTTGTTGCCTGCAGATGCCTCCTTGGCTGTCCCCAAACGGTATCAAACCAACACCCACGGGAAGCTGTAAGCATAGAGGACATGCCTGCACCCCATTGGACTTACCTGTGTGGGTTAAATCCGGGTTATTTGACAACCTATGGCGGTGATGGTTCTGCTCAGGCAGAGCAGTGCTGATGCTCCTCATAAAGCTGTCGCTGCTGTGAAGGTTCTAGGTGACATCACAAATCCCTATGGTTACATACACAACAAAGCTGGGTTGTTGTTGTTTACACTCTGCAAGGCCTGTGGAAGTGAGTGACATCATAGCACTGTAGTTCTGAGGGTTCTAGATGGATGCAACAATCTCCTGTTGCTTCTATGAAGGCCATAATAGACGACATCACCAAACAGCTCCATAGTCACATACACAGCAAAGGAGAGATGTTGTTTACACCTAGTGATGTCAGTGGTATTGAGTGACATCACAGCACAGTGCTAAGGCTCCTGGGCCTGGACACAGCAGCGGCTGCAATATCTCAACGGAGAATACGTTTATATATATGTGTGTGTGTGCGCGTATATATATATATATATATATATATATATATATATATATATATATTTCTCCGCCGAAATCACTTTTAAACCCATTTCCACCTTTTTTTCCCTTCTCTTCCTCTTACTTTTTTTTCACGTTTTTTTACGTTTTTCTCCTTTTCGCCTCTTTTCTGGGCGTATTATTCTTCTTTTTCTTCTTTTTTTTCGTCTAATGCATACCCCATCAGTGCAGCAATGCTTATTCAATACCGCCAGCAGATGGAGACACTGGGGGATAATTTTCTAAGGATTTATACTGATTTTTCCTGTCTGAATTTGTCGCACAGAAAGTTGCAGGCCAAATATGTGTGACATTTCTGCGACTTTAGCTTCTAGAGCATTTTTACAACATTATACATAGGTGCTGAATACATAAAAAGCGACTGTTCAGCGACAGACAAGTCGCATCGGCTGAAAGTAGGCCAGAATGTCAGTCCATGTTGGAGCAGGTTTAGATACAGTCTAAAGTATAGATCTCAAAGTCTGTGCACAGAATTTAGCAAGGGCCTCGCACCTTCTGATGCATCAGGTAGGTGCACAATAGCATAGCCTAACCCTCTGTACTTTGGTCTATATTGATGCGGGACATAGACAGCCAGCTGATGACCAATCCATAAGTGCAATGGATGGCTGGAAGCATTTGTCTTTGCCTTTGCAATACCACAGAAGCAATGCATGGTCAATGTACAGCAATGACACACCTGTGTGAACAGCCAGGAGACCCCCCCCCCCCCATGTTATGTTACATAGTTACATAGTTAGTACGGTCGAAAAAAGACATATGTCCATCAAGTTCAACCAGGGAATTAAGGGGTAGGGGTGTGGCGCGATATTGGGGAAGGGATGAGATTTTATATTTCTTCATAAGCATTAATCTTATTTTGTCAATTAGGAACATTCAGCACCCACCCGCTATCAAGGCAGCTGCCTATCATGTCATGCCCTACCTGCACAGGTGTGCTGGCTACTCAAATGATCCAATTAAGGAGGCCATTTAGTCAGCAGCAGCAGAAGTCCTGTGCCTGGACGCTCCAACAGCGGCCAGACACAAGCAGAAGCAGAAGCAGCAGAAGCAGCAGCAGCACCACCTTTTGTTTTTTGGCTGCAGCAGCAGCAAGGCCCACAGGGCTGGCTAGCTGGCTAGCCAGCAAGCAGGTAGCAATGAAAGTAGGAATCTTTCTTTTTAACCCTGTAAGGGGGTGGTGCACTGTACCCGAAGATACTGCCATATCGGGTCAATGCATAGGGCGACGGAAGCAAGCTTCGAAATCGGCCCCCGTTCTCAAAAATCCATTTAATATATGGTCCCCAGATAGGGGACGTATCAGATATTAAACTGATAAGAACAGATACTACACTTGATCTTAGCCAAAAGGCCGAGAAGCGATAACCGTGAAAGGGGCGGGCCCAACAAGGTGCCCTTCATGGGCACTATCACTGCTTGCTGTCAGGGAGGCTGCCAGACAATTTTCCATGCACACTCTGGGCTGGGGGGCAGTCAACCACCAGTACACACAGCAGAACCTAAACCCATACCATTATTGCTAAGCAGCAAGACAGGGGCCCATTGCACTCCCACGGGGCCTTTTTAAATGCAATCCATAGCCCGGATTTGCCAGGAACCCTTCTTACTCCTCCTACTTGCATGTGACACTGGGCTTAGGATCTGCATAGGAAACACACACACAAGCACACACCTACCTTTGTTGCCTGCAGATGCCTCCTTGGCTGTCCCCAAACGGTATCAAACCAACACCCACGGGAAGCTGTAAGCATAGAGGACATGCCTGCACCCCATTGGACTTACCTGTGTGGGTTAAATCCGGGTTATTTGACAACCTATGGCGGTGATGGTTCTGCTCAGGCAGAGCAGTGCTGATGCTCCTCATAAAGCTGTCGCTGCTGTGAAGGTTCTAGGTGACATCACAAATCCCTATGGTTACATACACAACAAAGCTGGGTTGTTGTTGTTTACACTCTGCAAGGCCTGTGGAAGTGAGTGACATCATAGCACTGTAGTTCTGAGGGTTCTAGATGGATGCAACAATCTCCTGTTGCTTCTATGAAGGCCATAATAGACGACATCACCAAACAGCTCCATAGTCACATACACAGCAAAGGAGAGATGTTGTTTACACCTAGTGATGTCAGTGGTATTGAGTGACATCACAGCACAGTGCTAAGGCTCCTGGGCCTGGACACAGCAGCGGCTGCAATATCTCAACGGAGAATACGTTTATATATATGTGTGTGTGTGAGCGTATATATATATATATATATATATATATATATATATATATATTTCTCCGCCGAAATCACTTTTAAACCCATTTCCACCTTTTTTTCCCTTCTCTTCCTCTTACTTTTTTTTCACGTTTTTTTACGTTTTTCTCCTTTTCGCCTCTTTTCTGGGCGTATTATTCTTCTTTTTCTTCTTTTTTTTCGTCTAATGCATACCCCATCAGTGCAGCAATGCTTATTCAATACCGCCAGCAGATGGAGACACTGGGGGATAATTTTCTAAGGATTTATACTGATTTTTCCTGTCTGAATTTGTCGCACAGAAAGTTGCAGGCCAAATATGTGTGACATTTCTGCGACTTTAGCTTCTAGAGCATTTTTACAACATTATACATAGGTGCTGAATACATAAAAAGCGACTGTTCAGCGACAGACAAGTCGCATCGGCTGAAAGTAGGCCAGAATGTCAGTCCATGTTGGAGCAGGTTTAGATACAGTCTAAAGTATAGATCTCAAAGTCTGTGCACAGAATTTAGCAAGGGCCTCGCACCTTCTGATGCATCAGGTAGGTGCACAATAGCATAGCCTAACCCTCTGTACTTTGGTCTATATTGATGTGGGACATAGACAGCCAGCTGATGACCAATCCATTAGTGCAATGGATGGCTGGAAGCATTTGTCTTTGCCTTTGCAATACCACAGAAGCAATGCATGGTCAATGTACAGCAATGACACACCTGTGTGAACAGCCAGGAGACCCCCCCCCCCCCATGTTATGTTACATAGTTACATAGTTAGTACGGTCGAAAAAAGACATATGTCCATCAAGTTCAACCAGGGAATTAAGGGGTAGGGGTGTGGCACGATATTGGGGAAGGGATGAGATTTTATATTTCTTCATAAGCATTAATCTTATTTTGTCAATTAGGAACATTCAGCACCCACCCGCTATCAAGGCAGCTGCCTATCATGTCATGCCCTACCTGCACAGGTGTGCTGGCTACTCAAATGATCCAATTAAGGAGGCCATTTAGTCAGCAGCAGCAGAAGTCCTGTGCCTGGACACTCCAACAGCGGCCAGACACAAGCAGAAGCAGAAGCAGCAGAAGCAGCAGCAGCACCACCTTTTGTTTTTTGGCTGCAGCAGCAGCAAGGCCCACAGGGCTGGCTAGCTGGCTAGCCAGCAAGCAGGTAGCAATGAAAGTAGGAATCTTTCTTTTTAACCCTGTAAGGGGGTGGTGCACTGTACCCGAAGATACTGCCATATCGGGTCAATGCATAGGGCGACGGAAGCAAGCTTCGAAATCGGCCCCCGTTCTCAAAAATCCATTTAATATATGGTCCCCAGATAGGGGACGTATCAGATATTAAACTGATAAGAACAGATACTACACTTGATCTTAGCCAAAAGGCCGAGAAGCGATAACCGTGAAAGGGGCGGGCCCAACAAGGTGCCCTTCATGGGCACTATCACTGCTTGCTGTCAGGGAGGCTGCCAGACAATTTTCCATGCACACTCTGGGCTGGGGGGCAGTCAACCACCAGTACACACAGCAGAACCTAAACCCATACCATTATTGCTAAGCAGCAAGACAGGGGCCCATTGCACTCCCACGGGGCCTTTTTAAATGCAATCCATAACCCGGATTTGCCAGGAACCCTTCTTACTCCTCCTACTTGCATGTGACACTGGGCTTAGGATCTGCATAGGAAACACACACACAAGCACACACCTACCTTTGTTGCCTGCAGATGCCTCCTTGGCTGTCCCCAAACGGTATCAAACCAACACCCACGGGAAGCTGTAAGCATAGAGGACATGCCTGCACCCCATTGGACTTACCTGTGTGGGTTAAATCCGGGTTATTTGACAACCTATGGCGGTGATGGTTCTGCTCAGGCAGAGCAGTGCTGATGCTCCTCATAAAGCTGTCGCTGCTGTGAAGGTTCTAGGTGACATCACAAATCCCTATGGTTACATACACAACAAAGCTGGGTTGTTGTTGTTTACACTCTGCAAGGCCTGTGGAAGTGAGTGACATCATAGCACTGTAGTTCTGAGGGTTCTAGATGGATGCAACAATCTCCTGTTGCTTCTATGAAGGCCATAATAGACGACATCACCAAACAGCTCCATAGTCACATACACAGCAAAGGAGAGATGTTGTTTACACCTAGTGATGTCAGTGGTATTGAGTGACATCACAGCACAGTGCTAAGGCTCCTGGGCCTGGACACAGCAGCGGCTGCAATATCTCAACGGAGAATACGTTTATATATATGTGTGTGTGTGCGCGTATATATATATATATATATATATATATATATATATATTTCTCCGCCGAAATCACTTTTAAACCCATTTCCACCTTTTTTTCCCTTCTCTTCCTCTTACTTTTTTTTCACGTTTTTTTACGTTTTTCTCCTTTTCGCCTCTTTTCTGGGCGTATTATTCTTCTTTTTCTTCTTTTTTTTTCGTCTAATGCATACCCCATCAGTGCAGCAATGCTTATTCAATACCGCCAGCAGATGGAGACACTGGGGGATAATTTTCTAAGGATTTATACTGATTTTTCCTGTCTGAATTTGTCGCACAGAAAGTTGCAGGCCAAATATGTGTGACATTTCTGCGACTTTAGCTTCTAGAGCATTTTTACAACATTATACATAGGTGCTGAATACATAAAAAGCGACTGTTCAGCGACAGACAAGTCGCATCGGCTGAAAGTAGGCCAGAATGTCAGTCCATGTTGGAGCAGGTTTAGATACAGTCTAAAGTATAGATCTCAAAGTCTGTGCACAGAATTTAGCAAGGGCCTCGCACCTTCTGATGCATCAGGTAGGTGCACAATAGCATAGCCTAACCCTCTGTACTTTGGTCTATATTGATGCGGGACATAGACAGCCAGCTGATGACCAATCCATTAGTGCAATGGATGGCTGGAAGCATTTGTCTTTGCCTTTGCAATACCACAGAAGCAATGCATGGTCAATGTACAGCAATGACACACCTGTGTGAACAGCCAGGAGACCCCCCCCCCCCCCCCCATGTTATGTTACATAGTTACATAGTTAGTACGGTCGAAAAAAGACATATGTCCATCAAGTTCAACCAGGGAATTAAGGGGTAGGGGTGTGGCGCAATATTGGGGAAGGGATGAGATTTTATATTTCTTCATAAGCATTAATCTTATTTTGTCAATTAGGAACATTCAGCACCCACCCGCTATCAAGGCAGCTGCCTATCATGTCATGCCCTACCTGCACAGGTGTGCTGGCTACTCAAATGATCCAATTAAGGAGGCCATTTAGTCAGCAGCAGCAGAAGTCCTGTGCCTGGACGCTCCAACAGCGGCCAGACACAAGCAGAAGCAGAAGCAGCAGAAGCAGCAGCAGCACCACCTTTTGTTTTTTGGCTGCAGCAGCAGCAAGGCCCACAGGGCTGGCTAGCTGGCTAGCCAGCAAGCAGGTAGCAATGAAAGTAGGAATCTTTCTTTTTAACCCTGTAAGGGGGTGGTGCACTGTACCCGAAGATACTGCCATATCGGGTCAATGCATAGGGCGACGGAAGCAAGCTTCGAAATCGGCCCCCGTTCTCAAAAATCCATTTAATATATGGTCCCCAGATAGGGGACGTATCAGATATTAAACTGATAAGAACAGATACTACACTTGATCTTAGCCAAAAGGCCGAGAAGCGATAACCGTGAAAGGGGCGGGCCCAACAAGGTGCCCTTCATGGGCACTATCACTGCTTGCTGTCAGGGAGGCTGCCAGACAATTTTCCATGCACACTCTGGGCTGGGGGGCAGTCAACCACCAGTACACACAGCAGAACCTAAACCCATACCATTATTGCTAAGCAGCAAGACAGGGGCCCATTGCACTCCCACGGGGCCTTTTTAAATGCAATCCATAACCCGGATTTGCCAGGAACCCTTCTTACTCCTCCTACTTGCATGTGACACTGGGCTTAGGATCTGCATAGGAAACACACACACAAGCACACACCTACCTTTGTTGCCTGCAGATGCCTCCTTGGCTGTCCCCAAACGGTATCAAACCAACACCCACGGGAAGCTGTAAGCATAGAGGACATGCCTGCACCCCATTGGACTTACCTGTGTGGGTTAAATCCGGGTTATTTGACAACCTATGGCGGTGATGGTTCTGCTCAGGCAGAGCAGTGCTGATGCTCCTCATAAAGCTGTCGCTGCTGTGAAGGTTCTAGGTGACATCACAAATCCCTATGGTTACATACACAACAAAGCTGGGTTGTTGTTGTTTACACTCTGCAAGGCCTGTGGAAGTGAGTGACATCATAGCACTGTAGTTCTGAGGGTTCTAGATGGATGCAACAATCTCCTGTTGCTTCTATGAAGGCCATAATAGACGACATCACCAAACAGCTCCATAGTCACATACACAGCAAAGGAGAGATGTTGTTTACACCTAGTGATGTCAGTGGTATTGAGTGACATCACAGCACAGTGCTAAGGCTCCTGGGCCTGGACACAGCAGCGGCTGCAATATCTCAACGGAGAATACGTTTATATATATGTGTGTGTGTGCGCGTATATATATATATATATATATATATATATATATATATATTTCTCCGCCGAAATCACTTTTAAACCCATTTCCACCTTTTTTTCCCTTCTCTTCCTCTTACTTTTTTTTCACATTTTTTTACGTTTTTCTCCTTTTCGCCTCTTTTCTGGGCGTATTATTCTTCTTTTTCTTCTTTTTTTTCGTCTAATGCATACCCCATCAGTGCAGCAATGCTTATTCAATACCGCCAGCAGATGGAGACACTGGGGGATAATTTTCTAAGGATTTATACTGATTTTTCCTGTCTGAATTTGTCGCACAGAAAGTTGCAGGCCAAATATGTGTGACATTTCTGCGACTTTAGCTTCTAGAGCATTTTTACAACATTATACATAGGTGCTGAATACATAAAAAGCGACTGTTCAGCGACAGACAAGTCGCATCGGCTGAAAGTAGGCCAGAATGTCAGTCCATGTTGGAGCAGGTTTAGATACAGTCTAAAGTATAGATCTCAAAGTCTGTGCACAGAATTTAGCAAGGGCCTCGCACCTTCTGATGCATCAGGTAGGTGCACAATAGCATAGCCTAACCCTCTGTACTTTGGTCTATATTGATGCGGGACATAGACAGCCAGCTGATGACCAATCCATTAGTGCAATGGATGGCTGGAAGCATTTGTCTTTGCCTTTGCAATACCACAGAAGCAATGCATGGTCAATGTACAGCAAGGACACACCTGTGTGAACAGCCAGGAGACCCCCCCCCCCCCCCCATGTTATGTTACATAGTTACATAGTTAGTACGGTCGAAAAAAGACATATGTCCATCAAGTTCAACCAGGGAATTAAGGGGTAGGGGTGTGGCGCGATATTGGGGAAGGGATGAGATTTTATATTTCTTCATAAGCATTAATCTTATTTTGTCAATTAGGAACATTCAGCACCCACCCGCTATCAAGGCAGCTGCCTATCATGTCATGCCCTACCTGCACAGGTGTGCTGGCTACTCAAATGATCCAATTAAGGAGGCCATTTAGTCAGCAGCAGCAGAAGTCCTGTGCCTGGACGCTCCAACAGCGGCCAGACACAAGCAGAAGCAGAAGCAGCAGAAGCAGCAGCAGCAGAAGCAGCAGCAGCACCACCTTTTGTTTTTTGGCTGCAGCAGCAGCAAGGCCCACAGGGCTGGCTAGCTGGCTAGCCAGCAAGCAGGTAGCAATGAAAGTAGGAATCTTTCTTTTTAACCCTGTAAGGGGGTGGTGCACTGTACCCGAAGATACTGCCATATCGGGTCAATGCATAGGGCGACGGAAGCAAGCTTCGAAATCGGCCCCCGTTCTCAAAAATCCATTTAATATATGGTCCCCAGATAGGGGACGTATCAGATATTAAACTGATAAGAACAGATACTACACTTGATCTTAGCCAAAAGGCCGAGAAGCGATAACCGTGAAAGGGGCGGGCCCAACAAGGTGCCCTTCATGGGCACTATCACTGCTTGCTGTCAGGGAGGCTGCCAGACAATTTTCCATGCACACTCTGGGCTGGGGGGCAGTCAACCACCAGTACACACAGCAGAACCTAAACCCATACCATTATTGCTAAGCAGCAAGACAGGGGCCCATTGCACTCCCACGGGGCCTTTTTAAATGCAATCCATAACCCGGATTTGCCAGGAACCCTTCTTACTCCTCCTACTTGCATGTGACACTGGGCTTAGGATCTGCATAGGAAACACACACACAAGCACACACCTACCTTTGTTGCCTGCAGATGCCTCCTTGGCTGTCCCCAAACGGTATCAAACCAACACCCACGGGAAGCTGTAAGCATAGAGGACATGCCTGCACCCCATTGGACTTACCTGTGTGGGTTAAATCCGGGTTATTTGACAACCTATGGCGGTGATGGTTCTGCTCAGGCAGAGCAGTGCTGATGCTCCTCATAAAGCTGTCGCTGCTGTGAAGGTTCTAGGTGACATCACAAATCCCTATGGTTACATACACAACAAAGCTGGGTTGTTGTTGTTTACACTCTGCAAGGCCTGTGGAAGTGAGTGACATCATAGCACTGTAGTTCTGAGGGTTCTAGATGGATGCAACAATCTCCTGTTGCTTCTATGAAGGCCATAATAGACGACATCACCAAACAGCTCCATAGTCACATACACAGCAAAGGAGAGATGTTGTTTACACCTAGTGATGTCAGTGGTATTGAGTGACATCACAGCACAGTGCTAAGGCTCCTGGGCCTGGACACAGCAGCGGCTGCAATATCTCAACGGAGAATACGTTTATATATATGTGTGTGTGTGCGCGTATATATATATATATATATATATATATATATATATATATATATTTCTCCGCCGAAATCACTTTTAAACCCATTTCCACCTTTTTTTCCCTTCTCTTCCTCTTACTTTTTTTTCACGTTTTTTTACGTTTTTCTCCTTTTCGCCTCTTTTCTGGGCGTATTATTCTTCTTTTTCTTCTTTTTTTTCGTCTAATGCATACCCCATCAGTGCAGCAATGCTTATTCAATACCGCCAGCAGATGGAGACACTGGGGGATAATTTTCTAAGGATTTATACTGATTTTTCCTGTCTGAATTTGTCGCACAGAAAGTTGCAGGCCAAATATGTGTGACATTTCTGCGACTTTAGCTTCTAGAGCATTTTTACAACATTATACATAGGTGCTGAATACATAAAAAGCGACTGTTCAGCGACAGACAAGTCGCATCGGCTGAAAGTAGGCCAGAATGTCAGTCCATGTTGGAGCAGGTTTAGATACAGTCTAAAGTATAGATCTCAAAGTCTGTGCACAGAATTTAGCAAGGGCCTCGCACCTTCTGATGCATCAGGTAGGTGCACAATAGCATAGCCTAACCCTCTGTACTTTGGTCTATATTGATGCGGGACATAGACAGCCAGCTGATGACCAATCCATTAGTGCAATGGATGGCTGGAAGCATTTGTCTTTGCCTTTGCAATACCACAGAAGCAATGCATGGTCAATGTACAGCAAGGACACACCTGTGTGAACAGCCAGGAGACCCCCCCCCCCCCCCCATGTTATGTTACATAGTTACATAGTTAGTACGGTCGAAAAAAGACATATGTCCATCAAGTTCAACCAGGGAATTAAGGGGTAGGGGTGTGGCGCGATATTGGGGAAGGGATGAGATTTTATATTTCTTCATAAGCATTAATCTTATTTTGTCAATTAGGAACATTCAGCACCCACCCGCTATCAAGGCAGCTGCCTATCATGTCATGCCCTACCTGCACAGGTGTGCTGGCTACTCAAATGATCCAATTAAGGAGGCCATTTAGTCAGCAGCAGCAGAAGTCCTGTGCCTGGACGCTCCAACAGCGGCCAGACACAAGCAGAAGCAGAAGCAGCAGAAGCAGCAGCAGCAGAAGCAGCAGCAGCACCACCTTTTGTTTTTTGGCTGCAGCAGCAGCAAGGCCCACAGGGCTGGCTAGCTGGCTAGCCAGCAAGCAGGTAGCAATGAAAGTAGGAATCTTTCTTTTTAACCCTGTAAGGGGGTGGTGCACTGTACCCGAAGATACTGCCATATCGGGTCAATGCATAGGGCGACGGAAGCAAGCTTCGAAATCGGCCCCCGTTCTCAAAAATCCATTTAATATATGGTCCCCAGATAGGGGACGTATCAGATATTAAACTGATAAGAACAGATACTACACTTGATCTTAGCCAAAAGGCCGAGAAGCGATAACCGTGAAAGGGGCGGGCCCAACAAGGTGCCCTTCATGGGCACTATCACTGCTTGCTGTCAGGGAGGCTGCCAGACAATTTTCCATGCACACTCTGGGCTGGGGGGCAGTCAACCACCAGTACACACAGCAGAACCTAAACCCATACCATTATTGCTAAGCAGCAAGACAGGGGCCCATTGCACTCCCACGGGGCCTTTTTAAATGCAATCCATAACCCGGATTTGCCAGGAACCCTTCTTACTCCTCCTACTTGCATGTGACACTGGGCTTAGGATCTGCATAGGAAACACACACACAAGCACACACCTACCTTTGTTGCCTGCAGATGCCTCCTTGGCTGTCCCCAAACGGTATCAAACCAACACCCACGGGAAGCTGTAAGCATAGAGGACATGCCTGCACCCCATTGGACTTACCTGTGTGGGTTAAATCCGGGTTATTTGACAACCTATGGCGGTGATGGTTCTGCTCAGGCAGAGCAGTGCTGATGCTCCTCATAAAGCTGTCGCTGCTGTGAAGGTTCTAGGTGACATCACAAATCCCTATGGTTACATACACAACAAAGCTGGGTTGTTGTTGTTTACACTCTGCAAGGCCTGTGGAAGTGAGTGACATCATAGCACTGTAGTTCTGAGGGTTCTAGATGGATGCAACAATCTCCTGTTGCTTCTATGAAGGCCATAATAGACGACATCACCAAACAGCTCCATAGTCACATACACAGCAAAGGAGAGATGTTGTTTACACCTAGTGATGTCAGTGGTATTGAGTGACATCACAGCACAGTGCTAAGGCTCCTGGGCCTGGACACAGCAGCGGCTGCAATATCTCAACGGAGAATACGTTTATATATATGTGTGTGTGTGCGCGTATATATATATATATATATATATATATATATATATATATATATATTTCTCCGCCGAAATCACTTTTAAACCCATTTCCACCTTTTTTTCCCTTCTCTTCCTCTTACTTTTTTTTCACGTTTTTTTACGTTTTTCTCCTTTTCGCCTCTTTTCTGGGCGTATTATTCTTCTTTTTCTTCTTTTTTTTCGTCTAATGCATACCCCATCAGTGCAGCAATGCTTATTCAATACCGCCAGCAGATGGAGACACTGGGGGATAATTTTCTAAGGATTTATACTGATTTTTCCTGTCTGAATTTGTCGCACAGAAAGTTGCAGGCCAAATATGTGTGACATTTCTGCGACTTTAGCTTCTAGAGCATTTTTACAACATTATACATAGGTGCTGAATACATAAAAAGCGACTGTTCAGCGACAGACAAGTCGCATCGGCTGAAAGTAGGCCAGAATGTCAGTCCATGTTGGAGCAGGTTTAGATACAGTCTAAAGTATAGATCTCAAAGTCTGTGCACAGAATTTAGCAAGGGCCTCGCACCTTCTGATGCATCAGGTAGGTGCACAATAGCATAGCCTAACCCTCTGTACTTTGGTCTATATTGATGCGGGACATAGACAGCCAGCTGATGACCAATCCATTAGTGCAATGGATGGCTGGAAGCATTTGTCTTTGCCTTTGCAATACCACAGAAGCAATGCATGGTCAATGTACAGCAATGACACACCTGTGTGAACAGCCAGGAGACCCCCCCCCCCCCATGTTATGTTACATAGTTACATAGTTAGTACGGTCGAAAAAAGACATATGTCCATCAAGTTCAACCAGGGAATTAAGGGGTAGGGGTGTGGCGCGATATTGGGGAAGGGATGAGATTTTATATTTCTTCATAAGCATTAATCTTATTTTGTCAATTAGGAACATTCAGCACCCACCCGCTATCAAGGCAGCTGCCTACCATGTCATGCCCTACCTGCACAGGTGTGCTGGCTACTCAAATGATCCAATTAAGGAGGCCATTTAGTCAGCAGCAGCAGAAGTCCTGTGCCTGGACGCTCCAACAGCGGCCAGACACAAGCAGAAGCAGAAGCAGCAGAAGCAGCAGCAGCAGCACCACCTTTTGTTTTTTAGCTGCAGCAGCAGCAAGGCCCACAGGGCTGGCTAGCTGGCTAGCCAGCAAGCAGGTAGCAATGAAAGTAGGAATCTTTCTTTTTAACCCTGTAAGGGGGTGGTGCACTGTACCCGAAGATACTGCCATATCGGGTCAATGCATAGGGCGACGGAAGCAAGCTTCGAAATCGGCCCCCGTTCTCAAAAATCCATTTAATATATGGTCCCCAGATAGGGGACGTATCAGATATTAAACTGATAAGAACAGATACTACACTTGATCTTAGCCAAAAGGCCGAGAAGCGATAACCGTGAAAGGGGCGGGCCCAACAAGGTGCCCTTCATGGGCACTATCACTGCTTGCTGTCAGGGAGGCTGCCAGACAATTTTCCATGCACACTCTGGGCTGGGGGGCAGTCAACCACCAGTACACACAGCAGAACCTAAACCCATACCATTATTGCTAAGCAGCAAGACAGGGGCCCATTGCACTCCCACGGGGCCTTTTTAAATGCAATCCATAACCCGGATTTGCCAGGAACCCTTCTTACTCCTCCTACTTGCATGTGACACTGGGCTTAGGATCTGCATAGGAAACACACACACAAGCACACACCTACCTTTGTTGCCTGCAGATGCCTCCTTGGCTGTCCCCAAA
The DNA here is from genome assembly GCF_029499605.1 of Hyla sarda. Lineage (NCBI taxonomy): Eukaryota > Metazoa > Chordata > Amphibia > Anura > Hylidae > Hyla > Hyla sarda. The sequence continues at coordinate 307,254 of NW_026608165.1, read as the reverse complement.
CGGTATCAAACCAACACCCACGGGAAGCTGTAAGCATAGAGGACATGCCTGCACCCCATTGGACTTACCTGTGTGGGTTAAATCCGGGTTATTTGACAACCTATGGCGGTGATGGTTCTGCTCAGGCAGAGCAGTGCTGATGCTCCTCATAAAGCTGTCGCTGCTGTGAAGGTTCTAGGTGACATCACAAATCCCTATGGTTACATACACAACAAAGCTGGGTTGTTGTTGTTTACACTCTGCAAGGCCTGTGGAAGTGAGTGACATCATAGCACTGTAGTTCTGAGGGTTCTAGATGGATGCAACAATCTCCTGTTGCTTCTATGAAGGCCATAATAGACGACATCACCAAACAGCTCCATAGTCACATACACAGCAAAGGAGAGATGTTGTTTACACCTAGTGATGTCAGTGGTATTGAGTGACATCACAGCACAGTGCTAAGGCTCCTGGGCCTGGACACAGCAGCGGCTGCAATATCTCAACGGAGAATACGTTTATATATATGTGTGTGTGTGCGCGTATATATATATATATATATATATATATATATATATATATATATATATATATATATATTTCTCTGCCGAAATCACTTTTAAACCCATTTCCACCTTTTTTTCCCTTCTCTTCCTCTTACTTTTTTTTCACGTTTTTTTACGTTTTTCTCCTTTTCGCCTCTTTTCTGGGCGTATTATACTTCTTTTTCTTCTTTTTTTTCGTCTAATGCATACCCCATCAGTGCAGCAATGCTTATTCAATACCGCCAGCAGATGGAGACACTGGGGGATAATTTTCTAAGGATTTATACTGATTTTTCCTGTCTGAATTTGTCGCACAGAAAGTTGCAGGCCAAATATGTGTGACATTTCTGCGACTTTAGCTTCTAGAGCATTTTTACAACATTATACATAGGTGCTGAATACATAAAAAGCGACTGTTCAGCGACAGACAAGTCGCATCGGCTGAAAGTAGGCCAGAATGTCAGTCCATGTTGGAGCAGGTTTAGATACAGTCTAAAGTATAGATCTCAAAGTCTGTGCACAGAATTTAGCAAGGGCCTCGCACCTTCTGATGCATCAGGTAGGTGCACAATAGCATAGCCTAACCCTCTGTACTTTGGTCTATATTGATGCGGGACATAGACAGCCAGCTGATGACCAATCCATTAGTGCAATGGATGGCTGGAAGCATTTGTCTTTGCCTTTGCAATACCACAGAAGCAATGCATGGTCAATGTACAGCAATGACACACCTGTGTGAACAGCCAGGAGACCCCCCCCCCCCCCATGTTATGTTACATAGTTACATAGTTAGTACGGTCGAAAAAAGACATATGTCCATCAAGTTCAACCAGGGAATTAAGGGGTAGGGGTGTGGCGCGATATTGGGGAAGGGATGAGATTTTATATTTCTTCATAAGCATTAATCTTATTTTGTCAATTAGGAACATTCAGCACCCACCCGCTATCAAGGCAGCTGCCTATCATGTCATGCCCTACCTGCACAGGTGTGCTGGCTACTCAAATGATCCAATTAAGGAGGCCATTTAGTCAGCAGCAGCAGAAGTCCTGTGCCTGGACGCTCCAACAGCGGCCAGACACAAGCAGAAGCAGAAGCAGCAGAAGCAGCAGCAGCACCACCTTTTGTTTTTTGGCTGCAGCAGCAGCAAGGCCCACAGGGCTGGCTAGCTGGCTAGCCAGCAAGCAGGTAGCAATGAAAGTAGGAATCTTTCTTTTTAACCCTGTAAGGGGGTGGTGCACTGTACCCGAAGATACTGCCATATCGGGTCAATGCATAGGGCGACGGAAGCAAGCTTCGAAATCGGCCCCCGTTCTCAAAAATCCATTTAATATATGGTCCCCAGATAGGGGACGTATCAGATATTAAACTGATAAGAACAGATACTACACTTGATCTTAGCCAAAAGGCCGAGAAGCGATAACCGTGAAAGGGGCGGGCCCAACAAGGTGCCCTTCATGGGCACTATCACTGCTTGCTGTCAGGGAGGCTGCCAGACAATTTTCCATGCACACTCTGGGCTGGGGGGCAGTCAACCACCAGTACACACAGCAGAACCTAAACCCATACCATTATTGCTAAGCAGCAAGACAGGGGCCCATTGCACTCCCACGGGGCCTTTTTAAATGCAATCCATAACCCGGATTTGCCAGGAACCCTTCTTACTCCTCCTACTTGCATGTGACACTGGGCTTAGGATCTGCATAGGAAACACACACACAAGCACACACCTACCTTTGTTGCCTGCAGATGCCTCCTTGGCTGTCCCCAAACGGTATCAAACCAACACCCACGGGAAGCTGTAAGCATAGAGGACATGCCTGCACCCCATTGGACTTACCTGTGTGGGTTAAATCCGAGTTATTTGACAACCTATGGCGGTGATGGTTCTGCTCAGGCAGAGCAGTGCTGATGCTCCTCATAAAGCTGTCGCTGCTGTGAAGGTTCTAGGTGACATCACAAATCCCTATGGTTACATACACAACAAAGCTGGGTTGTTGTTGTTTACACTCTGCAAGGCCTGTGGAAGTGAGTGACATCATAGCACTGTAGTTCTGAGGGTTCTAGATGGATGCAACAATCTCCTGTTGCTTCTATGAAGGCCATAATAGACGACATCACCAAACAGCTCCATAGTCACATACACAGCAAAGGAGAGATGTTGTTTACACCTAGTGATGTCAGTGGTATTGAGTGACATCACAGCACAGTGCTAAGGCTCCTGGGCCTGGACACAGCAGCGGCTGCAATATCTCAACGGAGAATACGTTTATATATATGTGTGTGTGTGCGCGTATATATATATATATATATATATATATATATATATATATATATATATTTCTCCGCCGAAATCACTTTTAAACCCATTTCCACCTTTTTTTCCCTTCTCTTCCTCTTACTTTTTTTTCACGTTTTTTTACGTTTTTCTCCTTTTCGCCTCTTTTCTGGGCGTATTATTCTTCTTTTTCTTCTTTTTTTTCGTCTAATGCATACCCCATCAGTGCAGCAATGCTTATTCAATACCGCCAGCAGATGGAGACACTGGGGGATAATTTTCTAAGGATTTATACTGATTTTTCCTGTCTGAATTTGTCGCACAGAAAGTTGCAGGCCAAATATGTGTGACATTTCTGCGACTTTAGCTTCTAGAGCATTTTTACAACATTATACATAGGTGCTGAATACATAAAAAGTGACTGTTCAGCGACAGACAAGTCGCATCGGCTGAAAGTAGGCCAGAATGTCAGTCCATGTTGGAGCAGGTTTAGATACAGTCTAAAGTATAGATCTCAAAGTCTGTGCACAGAATTTAGCAAGGGCCTCGCACCTTCTGATGCATCAGGTAGGTGCACAATAGCATAGCCTAACCCTCTGTACTTTGGTCTATATTGATGCGGGACATAGACAGCCAGCTGATGACCAATCCATTAGTGCAATGGATGGCTGGAAGCATTTGTCTTTGCCTTTGCAATACCACAGAAGCAATGCATGGTCAATGTACAGCAATGACACACCTGTGTGAACAGCCAGGAGACCCCCCCCCCCCCCCCCCATGTTATGTTACATAGTTACATAGTTAGTACGGTCGAAAAAAGACATATGTCCATCAAGTTCAACCAGGGAATTAAGGGGTAGGGGTGTGGCGCGATATTGGGGAAGGGATGAGATTTTATATTTCTTCATAAGCATTAATCTTATTTTGTCAATTAGGAACATTCAGCACCCACCCGCTATCAAGGCAGCTGCCTATCATGTCATGCCCTACCTGCACAGGTGTGCTGGCTACTCAAATGATCCAATTAAGGAGGCCATTTAGTCAGCAGCAGCAGAAGTCCTGTGCCTGGACGCTCCAACAGCGGCCAGACACAAGCAGAAGCAGAAGCAGCAGAAGCAGCAGCAGCAGCACCACCTTTTGTTTTTTAGCTGCAGCAGCAGCAAGGCCCACAGGGCTGGCTAGCTGGCTAGCCAGCAAGCAGGTAGCAATGAAAGTAGGAATCTTTCTTTTTAACCCTGTAAGGGGGTGGTGCACTGTACCCGAAGATACTGCCATATCGGGTCAATGCATAGGGCGACGGAAGCAAGCTTCGAAATCGGCCCCCGTTCTCAAAAATCCATTTAATATATGGTCCCCAGATAGGGGACGTATCAGATATTAAACTGATAAGAACAGATACTACACTTGATCTTAGCCAAAAGGCCGAGAAGCGATAACCGTGAAAGGGGCGGGCCCAACAAGGTGCCCTTCATGGGCACTATCACTGCTTGCTGTCAGGGAGGCTGCCAGACAATTTTCCATGCACACTCTGGGCTGGGGGGCAGTCAACCACCAGTACACACAGCAGAACCTAAACCCATACCATTATTGCTAAGCAGCAAGACAGGGGCCCATTGCACTCCCACGGGGCCTTTTTAAATGCAATCCATAACCCGGATTTGCCAGGAACCCTTCTTACTCCTCCTACTTGCATGTGACACTGGGCTTAGGATCTGCATAGGAAACACACACACAAGCACACACCTACCTTTGTTGCCTGCAGATGCCTCCTTGGCTGTCCCCAAACGGTATCAAACCAACACCCACGGGAAGCTGTAAGCATAGAGGACATGCCTGCACCCCATTGGACTTACCTGTGTGGGTTAAATCCGGGTTATTTGACAACCTATGGCGGTGATGGTTCTGCTCAGGCAGAGCAGTGCTGATGCTCCTCATAAAGCTGTCGCTGCTGTGAAGGTTCTAGGTGACATCACAAATCCCTATGGTTACATACACAACAAAGCTGGGTTGTTGTTGTTTACACTCTGCAAGGCCTGTGGAAGTGAGTGACATCATAGCACTGTAGTTCTGAGGGTTCTAGATGGATGCAACAATCTCCTGTTGCTTCTATGAAGGCCATAATAGACGACATCACCAAACAGCTCCATAGTCACATACACAGCAAAGGAGAGATGTTGTTTACACCTAGTGATGTCAGTGGTATTGAGTGACATCACAGCACAGTGCTAAGGCTCCTGGGCCTGGACACAGCAGCGGCTGCAATATCTCAACGGAGAATACGTTTATATATATGTGTGTGTGTGCGCGTATATATATATATATATATATATATATATATATATATTTCTCCGCCGAAATAACTTTTAAACCCATTTCCACCTTTTTTTCCCTTCTCTTCCTCTTACTTTTTTTTCACGTTTTTTTACGTTTTTCTCCTTTTCGCCTCTTTTCTGGGCGTATTATTCTTCTTTTTCTTCTTTTTTTTCGTCTAATGCATACCCCATCAGTGCAGCAATGCTTATTCAATACCGCCAGCAGATGGAGACACTGGGGGATAATTTTCTAAGGATTTATACTGATTTTTCCTGTCTGAATTTGTCGCACAGAAAGTTGCAGGCCAAATATGTGTGACATTTCTGCGACTTTAGCTTCTAGAGCATTTTTACAACATTATACATAGGTGCTGAATACATAAAAAGCGACTGTTCAGCGACAGACAAGTCGCATCGGCTGAAAGTAGGCCAGAATGTCAGTCCATGTTGGAGCAGGTTTAGATACAGTCTAAAGTATAGATCTCAAAGTCTGTGCACAGAATTTAGCAAGGGCCTCGCACCTTCTGATGCATCAGGTAGGTGCACAATAGCATAGCCTAACCCTCTGTACTTTGGTCTATATTGATGCGGGACATAGACAGCCAGCTGATGACCAATCCATTAGTGCAATGGATGGCTGGAAGCATTTGTCTTTGCCTTTGCAATACCACAGAAGCAATGCATGGTCAATGTACAGCAATGACACACCTGTGTGAACAGCCAGGAGACCCCCCCCCCCCCCCATGTTATGTTACATAGTTACATAGTTAGTACGGTCGAAAAAAGACATATGTCCATCAAGTTCAACCAGGGAATTAAGGGGTAGGGGTGTGGCGCGATATTGGGGAAGGGATGAGATTTTATATTTCTTCATAAGCATTAATCTTATTTTGTCAATTAGGAACATTCAGCACCCACCCGCTATCAAGGCAGCTGCCTATCATGTCATGCCCTACCTGCACAGGTGTGCTGGCTACTCAAATGATCCAATTAAGGAGGCCATTTAGTCAGCAGCAGCAGAAGTCCTGTGCCTGGACGCTCCAACAGCGGCCAGACACAAGCAGAAGCAGAAGCAGCAGAAGCAGCAGCAGCAGAAGCAGCAGCAGCACCACCTTTTGTTTTTTGGCTGCAGCAGCAGCAAGGCCCACAGGGCTGGCTAGCTGGCTAGCCAGCAAGCAGGTAGCAATGAAAGTAGGAATCTTTCTTTTTAACCCTGTAAGGGGGTGGTGCACTGTACCCGAAGATACTGCCATATCGGGTCAATGCATAGGGCGACGGAAGCAAGCTTCGAAATCGGCCCCCGTTCTCAAAAATCCATTTAATATATGGTCCCCAGATAGGGGACGTATCAGATATTAAACTGATAAGAACAGATACTACACTTGATCTTAGCCAAAAGGCCGAGAAGCGATAACCGTGAAAGGGGCGGGCCCAACAAGGTGCCCTTCATGGGCACTATCACTGCTTGCTGTCAGGGAGGCTGCCAGACAATTTTCCATGCACACTCTGGGCTGGGGGGCAGTCAACCACCAGTACACACAGCAGAACCTAAACCCATACCATTATTGCTAAGCAGCAAGACAGGGGCCCATTGCACTCCCACGGGGCCTTTTTAAATGCAATCCATAACCCGGATTTGCCAGGAACCCTTCTTACTCCTCCTACTTGCATGTGACACTGGGCTTAGGATCTGCATAGGAAACACACACACAAGCACACACCTACCTTTGTTGCCTGCAGATGCCTCCTTGGCTGTCCCCAAACGGTATCAAACCAACACCCACGGGAAGCTGTAAGCATAGAGGACATGCCTGCACCCCATTGGACTTACCTGTGTGGGTTAAATCCGGGTTATTTGACAACCTATGGCGGTGATGGTTCTGCTCAGGCAGAGCAGTGCTGATGCTCCTCATAAAGCTGTCGCTGCTGTGAAGGTTCTAGGTGACATCACAAATCCCTATGGTTACATACACAACAAAGCTGGGTTGTTGTTGTTTACACTCTGCAAGGCCTGTGGAAGTGAGTGACATCATAGCACTGTAGTTCTGAGGGTTCTAGATGGATGCAACAATCTCCTGTTGCTTCTATGAAGGCCATAATAGACGACATCACCAAACAGCTCCATAGTCACATACACAGCAA